>NC_141025.1:20982500-21282500 GCF_052040795.2 Danio rerio | reverse complement strand
GCTAAACATGCCCGAAAACTCACGCAACTTTGCACACGCCTCAGAAGTGGCGAAAATTTACGTTTGTTAAGGGCTTCGGAAGTGGGCGTGGCAAAATGACTCGACAGCGCCACCTAGAAAAATTAAACGGACGAGCCCCCGATCCACGAATCACGCACATGCACGAAAATTGGCACACACCTCAAACATGCCAAAACATACGAAAAAGTCTCTTGGAGCCATATCTCAAACCCAACAGGAAGTCGGATATTTTTTACTACCTGCGGCGAAATAGTGGCGTTTTTGCCATTTCCAGGCGTTGTACTTTAACGAACTCCTCCTAGGGATTTTATCCGATCGACACCAAAATTGGGTTTTGATATCTAAAGGCCTTGGCGATGTTAAATTGCGAAGCTTTAGAGTTTTCGTCGATGGGCGTGTCCGTGGCGGCCTCGCAAACTTTGACGATTCGCCACAAAACAGGAAGTCGTTATAACTCAGGCATGCATTATCCGATCTGCCTCAAAATTCATACGCTTGATAAGCGTCCTGACCTGAACACGTTTACATGCCAATATCCAGATACAGTTACAGCGCCACCTGCTGGCCACAGGAAATGACATGATTTACGGAATTATAAACTCCTCCCACAAATTTTATCGTATCAACACCAAAATTGAGTGGTGTTATCTGAAAGCTCTAGCGATGACATATTGTGAAGATCTAGAGTTTTCGGAGAGGGGCGTGTCCGTGGCGGTATGACAAACCTCAACGCTTCGCCATGGAACAGGAAGTCCTTATAACACAACCACACAATGTTCGATCTGCCTGAAACTTCACATGGTTGATAAACGTCATCTCTTGAACACATCCACATAACAATATTGAAGTGGGCGTGGCAAAATGACTCGACAGCGCCACCTAGAAAAATTTAATGGACGAGCCCCCGATCTACGAATCACGCACATGCACGAAAATCGGCACACACCTCAAACATGACAAAACATACGAAAAAGTCTCTTGGAGCCATATCTCAATCCCAACAGGAAGTCTGATATTTTTAACTTCCTGCGGTGAAAAAGTGGCGTTTTTGCCATTTCCAGGCGTTGCATTTTAACGAACTCCTCCTAGGGATTTTATCCGATCAACACCAAAATTGGGTTTTGTCATCTAAAGGCCTTGGCGATGTTAAATTGCGAAGCTTTTGAGTTTTCGTCGATGGGCGTGTCCCTGGCGGCCTCGTAAACTTTGACGATTCGCCACAAAACAGGAAGTCGTTATAACTCGGGCATGCATTATCAGATCTGCCTCAAAATTCACATGTTTAATAAGAGTCCTGACCTGAACACGTTTACATGCCGATATCCAGATACAGTTATAGCGCCACCTGCTGGCCACAGGAAATGACATGTTTTACACTGTGACAAACTCTTTCAACAAATTTTATCGTATGAGAACCAAATTTGGGTGGTGTCCTCTGAAAGCTCTAGCGATGATATATTGTGAAGATCTAGAGTTTTTGCAGAGGGGCGTGTCCGTGGCGGCATGACAAACCTCAACGATTCGCCATGGAACAGGAAGTCCTTATAACTCAACCACACAATGTCGGATCAGCCTGAAACTTCACATGGTTGATTAAATTCCTCTCCTTAACACATCTACATGCCAATGTTGAGTCACAGTCATAGCGCCACCAGCTGGCAGAAGGTAGTTTGGCTTATAAGTCGGCCACACAATGTCTAGTCTGCCTGAAACTTTACATGGTTGATTAAATTCCTCTCCTGAAGACATCTACATTGCAATATTGAGTCACAGTCATAGCGCCACCTGCTGACAACAATAAGTTTGGCTTATAACTCAGCCACACAATGTCCGATCTGCCTGAAACTTCACATGATTGATTAAATTACTCTTCTGAAGACATCTACATGACAATATTTAGTCACAGTCATAGCGCCACCTGCTGACAGGAGGAAGTTTGGCATAAATCTGTGATTTTCTCAGGTTCTTTATATATATCGGCTTAAAATAATGTTGTTCGCTGCTCTCTGTCATCCTGGGGCCACCGAGCGGCGGTGAGCCCGGGTGCGAGGTCCCTATCATCGCTGCTTGCAGCTTTAATTATTATTATTATTATTATTCCGCCCCCTACCGGGGCACTTTTGAGGGTCTAAACATGCCCAAAAACTCATGAAAATTTGCACACACACCAAACCCGGTGTAAATAGCAGGTTGAAATGGGTCTCGGAAGTGGGCGTGGCAAAATGACTCGACAGCGCCACCTAGAAAAATTAAACGGACGAGCCCCCGATCCACGAATCACACACATGCACGAAAATTGGCACACACCTCAAACACGCCAAAACATACGAAAAAGTCTCTTGGATCCATATCTCAAACCCAACAGGAAGTCGGATATTTTTGACTTCCTGCGGCGAAAAAGTGGCGTTTTTGCCATTTCCAGGCGTTGTATTTTAACGAACTCCTCCTAGGGATTTTATCCGATCGACGCCATAATTGGGTTTTGTCATCTAAAAGCCTTGGCGATGTTAAATTGCGAAGCTTTAGAGTTTTCATCGATGGGCGTGTCCGTGGCGGCCTCGCAAACTTTGACGATTCGCCACAAAACAGGAAGTCGTTATAACTCAGGCATGCATTATCAGATCTGCCTCAAAATTCACACGTTTGATAAGAGTCCTGACCTGAACACGTTTACATGCCTATATCTAGATACAGATATAGCGCCACTTGCTGGCCACAGGAAATTACATGTTTTACAGTGTAACAAACTCCTCCCACAAATTTTTTCGTATCAGCACCAAATTTGGGTTGTGTTATCTGAAAGCTCTAGCGATGATATATTGTGAAGATCTAGAGTTTTCGCAAAGGGGCGTGTCCGTGGCGCCATGACAAACCTCAACGCTTCGCCATGGAACAGGAAGTCCTTATAACTCAACCACACAATGTCCGATCTGCCTGAAACTTCACATGGTTGATAAAAGTCCTCTCCTGAACACATCCACATGACAATATTGAAGTGGGCGTGGCAAATTGACTCAACAGCGCCTCCTACAAAAATTAATCGGACGAGCCCCTGATCTATGAATCACGCACATGCACGAAAATTGGCACACACCTCAAACATGCCAAAATATACGAAAAAGTCTCTTGGAGCCATATCTCAAACCCAACAGGAAGTCTGATATTTTTAACTTCCTGCGGCGAAAAAGTGTCTTTTTTGCCATTTCTAGGCGTTGTATTTCAACGAACTCCTCCTAGGGATTTTGTCCGATCGACACCAAAATTGGGTTTTGTCATCTAAAGGCCTTGGCGATGTTAAATTGCGAAGCTTTTGAGTTTTCATCGATGGGCGTGTCCGTAGCGGCCTCGCAAACTTTGACGATTTGCCACAAAACAGGAAGCCGTTATAACTCAAGCATGCATTATCAGATCTGCCTTAAAATTCACACACTTGATAAGAGTCCTGACCTGAACACGTTTGCATGCCGATATCCAGATACAGTTATAGCACCACCTGCTGGCCACAGGAAATGACATGATTTACAGAGTAACAAACTCCTCCCACAAACTTTATCGTATCAGCACCAAATTTGAGTGGTGTCAACTGAAAGCTCTATCTGTGATTTATTGTGAAGATTTAGAGTTTTCACAGAGGGGCGTGTCCGTGGCGGCATGACAAACCTCAACACTTCGCCATGGAACAGGAAGTCCTTCTAACTCAACCACACAATGTCTGATCTGCCTGAAATTTCACATGATTGATAAAAGTCCTCTCCTGAACACATCTACATAACAATATTGAGTCAGTCATAGCGCCACCTGCTGGCAGAAGGAAGTTTGGCTTGTAACTCGGCCACACAATGTCAGATCTGCCTAAAATCTCACATGGTTGATGAAAGTCCTCTCCTGAGCACATCTATATAATAATATTGAGTCTTTAATAGCGCCACCTGCTGGCAGAATGTAGTTTGTCTTATAACACAATCTCCACACAATCTCTGATCTGCCTGAAACTTCACATGGTTGATAAAACTCCGCTCCTGAACACATCCACTTAACAATATTGAGTCAGTCATAACGCCACCTGCTGGCAGAAGGTAGTTTGGCTTATAACTCAGCCACACAATGTCCCATGTGCCTAAAACTTTACATGGTTGATAAGATTCCTCTCCAGAAGACATCTACATGCCAATCTTGAGTCACAGTTATAGCGCCACCTGCTGACAGGAGAAAGTTTGGCATAAATCTGTGATTTTCTTAGATTTTTTAAATAATATTGGCTTAAATTATTATTGTTCACTGTTCTCTGTCATCGTAAGGTCACCGGGCGGCGGTGAGCCCGGGTGCGAGGTCCCTATCATCGCTGCTTGCAGCTTTAATTAGGGACCGAGCACCGAAACGGTGCGTAGGCCCTATTGGAATTGCTCCGTTTTTTATTATTATTATTATTATTATTATTATTATTATTATTCCGCCCCCTATCGGGGCACTTTTGAGGGTCTAAACATGCCCGAAAACTCATGAAAATTTGCACACACACCAAACCCGGTGTAAATAGCAGGTTGATATGGGTCACCGAAGTGGGCGTGGCAAAATGACTCGACAGCGCCACCTAGAAAAATTAAACGGACGAGCCCCCGATCCACGAATCACACACATGCACGAAAATTGGCACACACCTCAAACACGCCAAAACATACGAAAAAGTCTCTTGGAGCCATATCTCAAACCCAACAGGAAGTCGGATATTTTTGACTTCCTGCGGCGAAAAAGTGGCGTTTTTGCCATTTCCAGGCGTTGTATTTTAACGAACTCCTCCTAGGGATTTTATCCGATCGACACCAAAATTGGGTTTTGTCATCTAAAGGCCTTGGCGATGTTAAATTGCGAAGCTTTAGAGTTTTCGTCGATGGGCGTGTCCGTGGCGGCCTCGCAAACTTTGACGATTCGCCACAAAACAGGAAGTCGTTATAACTCAGGCATGCATTACCCGATCTGCCTCAAAATTCACACGTTTGATAAGAGTCCTGACCTGAACACGTTTACATGCCAATATCCAGATACAGAAATAGCGCCACCTGCTGGCCACAGGAAATGTCATGTTTTACACTGTAACAAACTCCTCCCACAAATTTTATGCTATCAGCACCAAAATTGAGTGGTGTCATCTGAGAGCTCTATCGGTGATATATTGTAAAGATCTAGAGTTTTTGCAGAGGGGCGTGTCCGTGGCGGCATGACAAACCTCAACGCTTCGCCAAGGAACAGGAAGTCCTCATAACTCAACCACACAAAGTCTGATCAGCCTGAAACTTCATATGGTTGATATACGTCATCTCTTGAACACATCCACATAACAATATTGAAGTGGGCGTGGCAAAATGACTCGACAGTGCCACCTAGAAAAATTAAACGGACGAGCCCCTGATATACGAATCACGCACATGCGCGAAAATTGGCACACACCTCAAACACGCCAAAACATACGAAAAAGTCTCTTGGAGCCATATCTCAAACCCAACAGGAAGTCGGATATTTTTAACTTCCTGCTGCAAATAAGTGGCATTTTTGCCATTTCCAGGCGTTGTATCTTAACGAACTCCTCCTAGGGATTTTATGCTATCGACACCAAAATTGGGTTTTGTCATCTAAAGGCCTTGGCGATGTTAAATTGCGGAGCTTTATAGTTTTTGTCGATGGGCGTGTCCGTGGCGGCCCCGCAAACTTTGACGATTCGCCACAAAACCGGAAGTCATTATAACTTAGGCATGCATTACCTGATCTGCCTCAAAATTCACATGTTTAATAAGAGTCCAGACCAGAACACGTTTACATGCCAATATCCAGATACAGTTATATCGCCACCTGCTGGCCACAGGAAATGTCATGATTTACAGAGTAACAAACTCCTCCCACTATTTTTTTTTGTATCAGCACCAAGTTTGGTGGGTTGTTATCTGAAAGCTTAAGTGATGATATTTTGTGAAGGTCTAGAGTTTTTGCAGAGGGGCGTGTCTGTGGCGGCATGACAAACCTCAACGCTTCGCAGTGGAACAGGAAGTCCTTATAACTCAACCACACAAAGTCAGATCAGCCTGAAACTTCACATGGCTCATAAAAGTCCTCTTCTGAACACATCCCCAAAACAGTAATGAGTCAGTCATAACGCCACCTGCTGGCAGAAGGTAGATAGGCTTATAACTCAGCCAAACAACATCCGATCTGCCTGAAACTTCACATGGTTGTTTAAATTCCATTACTGAAGGCATCTACATGCCAATCTTAAGTCACAGTTATAGCGCCACTTGCTGGCAAATGGTAGTTTGCATTATAACTCAACCACACAAAGTCCCATCTGCCTGAAAGTTTACATGGTTGATAAAAGTCCTCTCCTGAACACATCTACATAACAACATTGAGTCTGTCGTAGCGCCACCTGCTGACAAAAGGCAGTTTGGCTTATAACTCAGCTAAACAATGTTCGATCTGCCTGAAACTTCACATGGTTGATAAGATTCCTCTCCTGGTGACATCTACATGCCAATCTTGAGTCACAGTCATAGCGCCACCTGCTGAGAGGAGGAGGTTTGGCATAAATCGGTGATTTTCTCCGATTTTTTTAAACATATCGGCTTAAATTATTACTGTTCGCTGTTCTCTGTCATCCTGAGGCCACCGGGTGGCGGTGAGCCCGGGTGCGAGGTCCCTATCATCGCTGCTTGCAGCTTTAATTAGGGACCGAGCACCGAAACGGTGCGTAGGCCCTATTGGAATTGCTCCGTTTTTTATTATTAGGGACCGAGCACCGAAACGGTGCGTAGGCCCTATTGGAATTGCTCTGTTTATTATTATTCTTCTTCTTCTTCTTCTTCTTCTTCTTCTTCTTCCGCGGAATGAATCGCGGTTTTGAGGGGCTAAACATGCCCGAAAACTCACGCAACTTTGCACACGCCTCAGAAGTGGCGAAAATTTACGTTTGTTATGGGCTTTGGAAGTGGGCGTGGCAAAATGACTCGACAGCGCCACCTAGAAAAATTAAACGGACGAGCCCCCGATATACGAATCACGCACATGCATGAAAATTGGCACACACCTCAAACACGCCAAAACATACGAAAAAGTCTCTTGGAGCCATATCTCAAACCCAACAGGAAGTCGGATATTTTTGACTTCCTGCGGCGAAAAAGTGGCGTTTTTGCCATTTCCAGGCGTTGTATTTTAACGAACTCCTCCAAGGGATTTTATCCGATCGACACCAAAATTGGGTTATATCATCTAAAGGCATTGGCGATGTTAAATTGCGAAGCTTTAGAGTTTTCATCTATGGGCGTGTCCGTGGCGGCCTCGCAAACTTTGACGATTCGCCACAAAACAGGAAGTCGTTATAACTCAGGCATGCATTATCCGATCTGCCTCAAAATTCACACGTTTGATAAGCGTCGTGACCTGAACACGTTTACATGCCAATATCCAGATACAGTTATAGCGCCACCTGCTGGCCACAGGAAATGACATGATTTACGGAGTTATAAACTCCTCCCACAAATTTGATCATATCAGCACCAAAATAGAGTGGTGTTATCTGAAAGCTCTAGCGATGTTATATTGTGAAGATCTAGAGTTTTCGCAGAGGGGCGTGTCCGTGGCGGCATGACAAACCTCAACGCTTCGCCATGGAACAGGAAGTCTTTTTAACACAACTACACAATGTCCGATCTGCCTGAAACTTCACATGGTTGATAAAAGCCCTCTCCTGAACACATCCACATAACAATATTGAAGTGGGCGTGGCAAAATGACTCGACAGCGCCACCTAGAAAAATTAAACGGACGAGCCCCCGATCTACGAATCACGCACATGCACAAAAATTGGCACACACCTCAAACATGGCAAAATATACGAAAAAGTCTGTTGGAGCCATATCTCAAACCCAACAGGAAGTCGGATATTTTTAACTTCCTGTGGCGAAAAAGTGTCGTTTTTGCCATTTCCAGGCGTTGTATTTTAACGAACTCCTCCTAGGGATTTTATCTGATAAACACTAAAATTGGGTTTTGTCATCTTAAAGCCTTGGTGATGTTAAATTGCGAAGCTTTAGAGTTTTCATCGATGGGCGTGTCCGTGGCAGCCTCGCAAACTTTGATGATTCGCCACAAAACAGGAAGTCTTTATAACTCAAGCATGCAATATTCGATCTGCCTCAAAATTCACACATTTAATAACAGTGCTGACCTGATCAGGTTTACGTGCCGATATCCAGTTACAGCTATAGCGCCACCTGCTGGCCACAGGAAATGACATGTTTGACACTCTAACAAACTCCTCCCACAAACTTTCCCGTATCAGCACCAAAATAGAGTGGTGTCATCTGAAAGCTCTAGCGATGATATATTGTGAAGATCTAGAGTTTTTGCAGAGGGGCGTGTCCGTGGCGGCATGACAAACCTCAACGCTTCGCCATGGAACAGGAATTCCTTATAACTCAACCACACAATGTCTGATCTGCCTGAAACTTCACATGATTGATAAAAGTCCTCTCCTGAACACATCCACATAACAATATTGAGTCAGTCATAGCGCCACCTGCTGGCAGAAGGTAGTTTGGCTTGTAACTCGGCCACACAATGTCCGATCTGCCTGAAACTTCACATGGTTGATGAAAGTCCTCTCTTGAGCACATCTACATAATAATATTGAGTCAGTCATAACGCCACCTGCTGGCAGAAGGTAGTTTGGCTTATAACTCAGCCACACAATGTCCCATGTGCCTGAAACTTCACATGGTTGATAAGATTCCTCTCCGGAAGACATCTACATGCCAATCTTAAGTCACAGTTATAGCGCCACCTGCTGACAGATGGTAGTTTGCAGTATAACTCAACCACACAAAGTCAGATCTGGCTGAAACTTCACAAGTTTGATAAAAGTCCTCTCCTGAACACATCTACATAACAACATTGAGTCTGTCATAGCGCCACCTGCTGACAAAAGGCAGTTTGGCTTATAACTCAGCCAAACAATGTCCGATCTGCCTGAAACTTTACATGGTTGATAAGTTTCCTCTCCTGAAGACATCTACATGCCAATCGTGAATCATAGTTATAGCGCCACCTGCTGACAGGAGGAAATTTGGCATAAATCTGTTATTTTCTCAGATTTTTTAAATATATCGGCTTAAATTATTACTGTTCGCTGTTCTCTGTCATCCTGAGGCCACCGAGCGGCGGTGAGCCCGGGTGCGAGGTCCCTATCATCGCTGCTTGCAGCTTTAATTATTATTATTATTCCGCCCCCTATCGGGGCACTTTTAAGGGTCTAAACATGCCCGAAAACTCACAAAAATTTGGACACACTCCAAACGCGGTGTAAATAGCAGGTTGATATGGGTCTCAGAAGTGGGCGTGACAAAATGACTCGACAGCGCCACCTAGAAAAATTAAACGGACGAGCCCCCGATACACGAATCACGCACATGCACGAAAATTGGCACACACCTCAAACACGCCAAAACATACGAAAAAGTCTCTTGGAGCCATATCTCAAACCCAACAGGAAGTCGGATATTTTTGACTTCCTGCGGCCAAAAAGTGGCGTTTTTGCCATTTCCAAGCGTTGTATTTTAACGAACTCCTCCTAGGGATTTTGTCCGATCGACACCAAAATTGGGTTTTGTCATCTAAAGGCCTTGGCGATATTAAATTGCGAAGCTTTAGAGTTTTCGTCGATGGGCGTGTCCGTGGCGGCCTCGCAAACTTTGACAATTCGCCACAAAACAGGAAGTCGTTATAACTCAGGCATGCATTATCCGATCTGCCTCAAAATTCACACGCTTGATAAGAGTCCTGACCTGAACACGTTTACATGCCGATATCCAGATACAGTTATAGCGCCACCTGCTGGCCACAGGAAATGACATGTTTTACAGTGTAACACACTCCTTCCACAAATTTTTTCGTATCAGCACCAAATTTGGGTTGTGTTATCTGAAAGCTCTAGCAATGATATATTGTGAAGATCTAAAGTTTTCGGAAAGGGGCGTGTCTGTGGCGCCATGACAAACCTCAACGCTTCGCCATGGAAAAGGAAGTCCTTATAACTCAACCACACAATGTCCGATCTGCCTGAAACTTCACATGGTTGATAAAAGTCCTCTCCTGAGCACATCCACATGACAATATTGAAGTGGGCGTGGCAAATTGACTCAACAGCGCCACCTACAAAAATTAATCGGACGAGCCCCTGATCTATGAATCACGCACATGCACGAAAATTGGCACACACCTCAAACATGCCAAAAAATACGAAAAAGTCTCTTGGAGCCATATCTCAAACCCAACAGGAAGTCTGATATTTTTAACTTCCTGCGGCGAAAAAGTGTCTTTTTTGCCATTTCTAGGCGTTGTATTTTAACGAACTCCTCCTAGGGATTTTGTCCGATCGACACCAAAATTGGGTTTTGTCATCTAAAGGCCTTGGCGATGTTAAATTGCGAAGCTTTTGAGTTTTCATCGATGGGCGTGTCCGTAGCGGCCTCGCAAACTTTGACGATTTGCCACAAAACAGGAAGCCATTATAACTCAAGCATGCATTATCAGATCTGCCTTAAAATTCACACACTTGATAAGAGTCCTGACCTGAACACGTTTGCATGCCGATATCCAGATAGAGTTATAGCACCACCTGCTGGCCACAGGAAATGACATGATTTACAGAGTAACAAACTCCTCCCACAAACTTTATCGTATCAGCACCAAATTTGAGTGGTGTCATCTGAAAGCTCTATCTGTGATTTATTGTGAAGATTTAGAGTTTTCACAGAGGGGCGTGTCCGTGGCGGCATGACAAACCTCAACACTTCGCCATGGAACAGGAAGTCCTTCTAACTCAACCACACAATGTCTGATCTGCCTGAAATTTCACATGATTGATAAAAGTCCTCTCCTGAACACATCTACATAACAATATTGAGTCAGTCATAGCGCCACCTGCTGGCAGAAGGAAGTTTGGCTTGTAACTCAGCCACACAATGTCAGATCTGCCTAAAATCTCACATGGTTGATGAAAGTCCTCTCCTGAGCACATCTATATAATAATATTGAGTCTTTAATAGCGCCACCTGCTGGCAGAATGTAGTTTGTCTTATAACACAATCTCCACACAATCTCTGATCTGCCTGAAACTTCACATGGTTGATAAAAGTCCACTCCTGAACACATCCACTTAACAATATTGAGTCAGTCATAATGCCACCTGCTGGCAGAAGGTAGTTTGGCTTATAACTCAGCCACACAATGTTCCATGTGCCTGAAACTTCACATGGTTGATAAGATTCCTCTCCAGAAGACATCTACATGCCAATCTTGAGTCACAGTTATAGCGCCACCTGCTGACAGGAGAAAGTTTGGCATAAATCTGTGATTTTCTTAGATTTTTTAAATAATATTGGCTTAAATTATTATTGTTCACTGTTCTCTGTCATCGTAAGGTCACCGGGCGGCGGTGAGCCCGGGTGCGAGGTCCCTATCATCGCTGCTTGCAGCTTTAATTATTATTATTATTATTATTCCGCCCCCTATCGGGGCACTTTTGAGGGTCTAAACATGCCCGAAAACTCATGAAAATTTGCACACACACCAAACGCGGTGTAAATAGCAGGTTGATATGGGTCTCGGAAGTGGGCGTGGCAAAATGACTCGACAGCGCCACCTAGAAAAATTAAACGGACGAGCCCCCGATCCACGAATCACGCACATGCACGAAAATTGGCACACACCTCAAGCATGCCAAAACATACGAAAAAGTCTCTTGGAGCCATATCTCAAACCCAACAGGAAGTTGGATATTTTTGACTTCCTGCGGCGAAAAAGTGGCGTTTTTGCCATTTCCAGGCGTTGTATTTTAACGAACTCCTCCTAGGGATTTTATCCGATCGACACCAAAATTGGGTTTTGTCATCTAAAGGCCTTGGCGATGTTAAATTGCGAAGCTTTAGAGTTTTCGTCGATGGGCGTGTCCGTGGCGGCCTCGCAAACTTTGACGATTCGCCACAAAACAGGAAGTCGTTATAACTCAGGCATGCATTATCCGATCTGCCTCAAAATTCACACGTTTGATAAGAGTCCTGACCTGAACACGTTTACATGCCGATATCCAGTTAAAGTTATAGCGCCACCTGCTGGCCACAGGAAATTACATGTTTTACATCGTAACAAACTCCTCCCACAAATTTTATCGTATCAGCACCAAATTCGGGTTGTGTTATTTGGAAGCCCTAGCGATGATATATTGTGAAGATCTAAAGTTTTCGCAGAGGGGCGTGTCCGTGGCGGCATGACAAACCTCAACGCTTCGCCATGGAACAGGAAGTCCTCATAACTCAACCACACAATGTCCGATCTGCCTGAAACTTCAGATGGTTGATAAAAGTCCTCTCCTGAACACATCCTCATAACAATAATGAAGTGGGCGTGGCAAAATCACTCGACAGCGCCACCTATAAAAATTAAACAGACGAGCCCCCGATCTACGAATCACGCACATGCACGAAAATTGGCACACACCTCAAACACGCCAAAACATACGAAAAAGTCTCTTGGAGCCATATCTCAAACCCAACAGGAAGTCGGATATTTTTAACTTCCTGCGGCGAATAAGTGGCGTTTTTGCTATTTCCAGGCGTTGTATTTTAACGAACTCCTCCTAGGGATTTTATCCAATCGACACCAAAATTGGGTTTTATCATCTAAAGAACTTGGCGATGTTAAATTGCGAAGCTTTAGAGTTTTCGTCGATGGGTGTGTCCATGGCGGCCTCGCAAACTTTGACGATTCGCCACAAAACAGGAAGTCGTTATAACTCAGGCATGCATTATCCGATCTGCCTCAAAATTCACACGTTTAATAAGAGTCCTGACCTGAACACCTTTACATGCCGATATCCAGTTACAGTTATAGCGCCACCTGCTGGCCACAGGAAATGACATGTTTTACACTGTAATGAACTCCTCTCACAAATGTTATAGTATCAGCACCAAATTTGGGTGGTGTCATCTGAAAGCTTTAGCGATGATATATTGTGAAGATCTAGAGGTTTTGCTGAGGGGCGTGTCTGTGGTGGCATGACAAACCTCAACGCTTCGCCATGGAACAGGAAATGCTTATAACTCAACCACACAATTTCCGATCAGCCTGAAACTTCACATGCTTGATAAAAGTCCTCTCCTGAACACATATACATGCCAATATTGAGTCAGTCATAGCGCCACCTAGTGACGGAAGGAATTTTGGCTTATAACTCAACCACACAATGTCCGATCAGCGTGAAACTTAACATGGTGAATAAAAGTCCTCTCCTGAATACATCCACATAACAACATTGAGTCTGTCGTAGCGCCACCTGCTGGCAGAAGGTAGTTTTGCTTACAACTCAGCCCCACAATGTCTAATCTGCCTGAAACTTCACATGGTTGATTAAAATCCTCTTCTGAAGACATCAACATATCAACATTAACACAGTCAAAGCGCCACCTGCTGGCAACAGGAAGTTTGGCTTATAACTCAGCCAAACAACGTCCGACCTGCCTGAAAATTCATATGGTTGATAAGATTCCTCTACTGAAGGCATCTACATACCAATCTTGAGTCACAGTCATAGCGCCACCTGCTGACAGGAGGAAGTTTGGCATAAATGTGTGATTTTCTCGGCTTCTTTATATATATCGGCTTAAATATTATTGTTCGCTGTTCTCTGTCGTCCTGAGGCCACCGGGCGGCGGTGAGCCCGGGTGCGAGGTCCCTATCATCGCTGCTTGCAGCTTTAATTATTATTATTATTATTATTCCGCCCCCTATCGGGGCACTTTTGAGGGTCTGAACATGCCCGAAAACTCATGAAAATTTGCACACACACCAAACGCGGTGTAAATAGCAGGTTGATATGGGTCTCGGAAGTGGGCGTGGCAAAATGACTCAACAGCGCCACCTAGAAAAATTAAACGAACGAGCCCCCGATACACGAATCACGCACATGCATGAAAATTGGCACACACCTCAAACATGCCAAACCATACGAAAAAGTCTCTTGGAGCCATATCTCAAACCCAACAGGAAGTCGGATATTTTTAACTTCCTGCGGCGAAAAAGTGGCGTTTTTGCCATTTCCAGGCGTTGTATTTTAACGAACTCCTCCTAGGGATTTTATCCGATCAACACCAAAATTGGGTTTTGTCATCTAAAGGCCTTGGCGATGTTAAATTGCGAAGCTTTAGAGTTTTCGTCGATGGGCGTGTCCGTGGCGCCCTCGCAAACTTTGATGATTCGCCACAAAACAGGAAGTCGTTATAACTCAGGCATGCATTATCAGATCTGCCTCAAAATTCACACGCTTGATAAGCGTCCTGACCTGAACACGTTTACATGCCAATATCCAGATATAGTTATAGCGCCACCTGCTGGCCACAGGAAATGACATGATTTACGGAGTAATAAACTCCTCCCACAAATTTTTTCGTATCAGCACCAAAATTGGGTAGTGTTATCTAAAAGCTCTAGCGATAATATATTGTGAAGATCTAGAGTTTTCGCAGAGGGGCGTGTCCGTGGCGGTATGACAAACCTCAACGCTTCGCCATGGAACAGGAAGTCCTTATAACACAACCACACAATGTCCGATCTGCCTGAAACTTCACATGGTTGATAAACGTCATCTCTTGAACACATCCACATAACAATATTGAAGTGGGCGTGGCAAAATGACTGGACAGCGCCACCTAGAAAAATTAAATGGACGAGCCCCCGATCTACGAATCACGCACATGCACAAAAATTGGCACACACCTCAAACATGCCAAAACATATGAAAAAGTCTCTTGGAGCCATATCTCAAACCCAACAGGAAGTCGGATATTTTTAACTTCCTGTGACGAAAAAGTGGCGCTTTTGCCATTTCCAGGCGTTGTATTTTAACGAACTCCTCCTAGGGATTTTATCTGATAAACACCAAAATTGGGTTTTGTCATCTTAAAGCCTTGGCGATGTTAAATTGCGAAGCTTTAGAGTTTTCATCGATGGGCGTGTCCGTGGCGGCCTCGCAAACTTTGATGATTCGCCACAAAACAGGAAGTCTTTATAACTCTGGCATGCATTATCCGATCTGCCTCAAAATTCACACATTTAATAACAGTCCTGACCTAACCAGGTTTACGTGCCGATGTCCAATTACAGTTATAGCGCCACCTGCTGGCCACAGGAAATGACATGTTTGACACTCTAACAAACTCCTCCCACAAACTTTCCCGTATCAGCACCAAAATAGAGTGGTGTCATCTGAAAGCTCTAGCGATGATATATTGTGAAGATCTAGAGTTTTTGCAGAGGGGCGTGTCTGTGGTGGCATGACAAACCTCAACGCTTCGCCATAGAACAGGAATGCCTTATAACTCAACCACACAATGTCTGATCTGCCTGAAACTTCACATGATTGATAAAAGTCCTCTCCTGAACACATCCACATAACAATATTGAGTCAGTCATAGCGCCACCTGCTGGCAGAAGGAATTTTGGCTTGTAACTCGGCCACACAATGTCAGATCTGCCTAAAATGTCACATGGTTGATGAAAGTCCTCTCCAAAACACATCTACATAATAATATTGAGTCAGTCATAACGCCACCTGCTGGCAGAAGGTAGTTTGGCTTATAACTCAGCCACACAATGTCCCATGTGCCTGAAACTTCACATGGTTGATAAGATTCCTCTCCGGAAGACATCTACATGCCAATCTTAAGTCACAGTTATAGCGCCACCTGCTGACAGGAGGAAGTTTGGTATAAATCTGTGATTTTCTTAGATCTTTTTTTATATATTGGCTTAAATTATTATTGTTCGCTGTTCTCTGTCATCGTAAGGTCACCGGGCGGCGGTGAGCCCGGGTGCGAGGTCCCTATCATCGCTGCTTGCAGCTTTAATTTGTTGTTGTTACTATGAGTTCCTTTGTGTGGCACTGTTTTGAGATGGGACTCTTGACTGCAAACCAAATCTACCTTCGGGTATAAATAAAGTAACCTAATCTAACATATAAAATAAGAGAAATAAGAACACTAGCAAAACTAACAATAATTATACGAAATAATCAACTATTAAAGTCTAACGAAGGTGATGTGTCAAGAAAAGGTCCCCAAATATAATCAAAGTCGGTGAGCTTTTGTCTGACAAAATACAATATTTTCTCAGGAGTACTATAAGATACAAGCTCATTGATCCAGGGTTTTTTTCTCAGGGAGTTCTCAGATTTCCATTTTTGAAGGATACATTTTAGCTGCAGTGCTTGCAAGCAAAATATAATAGCTGCTGTGGTAGGTCAACTGAAGTGAACTGATATCACCAGATTTTAGAATCTGGATCAATTTGATTATTTGATATTTCTCAGGATGTTGCAATGACAAACTTCCAGAATGTCTCCAAAATGGACCGCTCCAGAGCATATGAAGAAGTGTCCCAGTAGATATCTTACACCTTTGACACATGGCAGAGATCTTGAAACTAAGTTTCTTTAGTTTATAGAGGGTGTTATATGTTCTATGCAAAATATTAAATAAAATTTGTCTGTGTTTGGTAGATACCAATACAGCTTGTGATGCTTCTAAATCACTATCAGCGTAAGAACACTCCAAGTCTGATTCCCATTTTTGCTATAATAAGAATCTTTTTTAAGCATGGAGATTGTTATTTAGAATATTTTATATGGAGTAAGTTAAACCCTTTACACCATGCAGTATCTTAAAGGGATAGTTTACATAAAAATGACAACTCTGTCATCATTTTCTCCTCTGTTTCTTCTGTTGGACAGTAAGGGAGATATACTGAAGAATGTGTGGAAAAATCAGCCAACCGCTTCCATATCAGGTTCTACTATGCATGTCAATGGCTGTTTTTTCCCCCAAACATTCTTCAGATCATCTTCTTTTGGGTCCAAGAGAAGAAAGAAGCTCAAAAATGTCTGAAATCACTTGAGTGCGAGTAAATGCTCAGGACATTTTCATTTTTGGGTGAACTCTCTCTTTTTAGTAGAATATATTTATTACTTTTTCAGTTTGCATATCACAACAGATTACACAGTTACAGAATAATAATCATTTAGACACAGCAATCATTTGTTTAAATCATAGTGGTGCAGTGGGTAGCAAGATCGCCTCACAGCAAGAAGGTCGCTGGTTTAAGCCCCAGCTAGGTCAGTTGGCATTACTTGTGGCATTCCCATGTTTGCATAGGTTTCCTTCGTGTGCTTCAGTTTCTCCCACAGTCCAAACACATGCACTTGCACATGAATAAACTAAATCTGTAGTGTATGTGTTTGAATGAGTGTGTAGGGATGTTTCCTAGTGATGGGTTGCAGTAAGGGCATCCACTGCTTAAAACATATGCTGGATAAGTTGGTGGTTCATTCCGCTGTGGCGACCCCTGATGAATAAAGGAACTAAGCCAACAAGACGAATGAATGAATGAATGAATGTTTAAATCAGGTAAAGAGTGTTCTCCAAGTCTCTGTTTAGACCATGATACCCTACTCCCTCAGAGCTTGTTCTTGTCGTAGCAGACTGTCAACACTTACATTGTACTTTAGGAAGTTACTAAAAGGTCTCCAGATATCTTCAAACACATTTTGTTGCTTTTTGACAATGTATGTGATCTTTTCCACTGACATATGGGATGCCATTTTGTAAACTTTGTTTAACATTCATGGGAACGTTCATTCTTCCAAAGATATTTATCCAGTTTCCAATTTAAAGTTCATTAATTTACATTTTTGGTTCTGTGAAGAATTTTTGGCGTCACAGTGGCGCAGTGGGTAGCACGATCGCCTCACAGCAAGAAGGTCGCTGGTTCGAGCCCTGGCTGGGTCTGTTGGCATTTCTTTGTGGAATTTCTCCCTGTGTTCACATGGGTTTTCTCCAGGTGCACCGGTTTCACCGACAAGTCCAAGACATGCGCTATAAATTGGGTATGATAAAATGTCTGTAGTGTATGTGTGTGAATGGGAGTGTATGGGTGTTTCTCAGTGATGGGTTGTGGCTGGAAAAACACCCACTGCATAAAACATGTGCTGGATAAGTTGGCGGTTCATTCCGCAGTGGCGACCCCTGATTAATAAAGTGACTGAAAAGAAAATGAATGAATAAAGAATCGTTAAAAATTCCAAATTCTTTCACTGTTTTCAATTAAAAATGAGCATCTTTGGATTTCTGAAGTGCTCTTCACACTGGAAGCGGTTTGATATTGTGCATCTCTCTTATTCACATTACAGGGACGAGCTTCTACAGTTGAATCCAGATTCGGCCATCAACAACTTCATTTTGTATACATGATCATATAACTAAAATACACCTTCACAATGATTTTTGTAGTCTTTAATATATATTAAAAAAAACACACAGACCCTAACAGTTCCATGAAAGAGAAAGCTAGATTTAAAACAACTCTAGATTGAGTAAATGCTGACAGAACTCTCATTGTTAGGTGAGCGTTTGGCTATTAAAACATCTGACTCAATACTATTAACAGATCTATCTCAGCAGTGAGGCCTTGCTTTTATTGTTTCTCAAAGCAAAGGCCTTTATTCAAATCACAGAATCATGACATCATCATCATCATCATCCTGCAGCAGCTTTATTTGTACAGTTCATATCCTCTTACAGCTCATGTGTCCGCATAGCACTCTATAGTAAAACTCCTTCCCTCTGTGTTCGCTTCACATTCAATTCTTCTGGGCCTCAACAACTCCTTTGATCAAAACAACACGCATTCCAGCAAGGGTGCAGAGATACAAAGTAGGCATGAGACTGTCTAAAAATAGCAGTGACCGTACAGGCGACTGAACCCCTGCAGCTCAAGCATAAACTCAGGTCATGAATACAGATGTGAGGAGAACAGGGTCAGTTTGGTACCACCCTATTAAAGTCGCGTAAAGTTTAGTGAATGTTTCCTGAAATGATTCAAAAGCTGGAGTGAAGAGGGAGTAGTGATCGTGCGGAGAGATACAGACTAAAGTTTTTGCCCGAAGAGAGGCTGCAAAAACAAGGGAACAAAGCTGAACAAATCTCCCTGTTTTGCGTCTGGTAACAATAGCAACCATCATAACAGGATGCTCTCGTTTTCTCTCAGATAATAATAAAGAAGGAATGACTTCAGCACGCATCAGTCACTGTAGAAAACAGGCCACACATAAGAAGAGCTGCAGGCCGATGTGGAAGAACCATGCGAAAAAAGCAGGATTTTACACAATTCATGTATTTTGACAACACAAATCCATCAAGTTAAAATAATTGAAGTAAATTGAACATAAAACAATCACGTTTCCCCACAAAAATCTCCAGAATTGTGTTGTTTCTGCTCATTTTAAATAAGTAGTTTGAGCAAGCAGCAAAAATCATTTTCTGAGTGAACCTCACTGTAATTAATGCTGGGTTCCACACAATTCCTTTATGTTGTCTCAACACAAATCGATAAAGTTAACTTCATTGTTTTTATAAACTCAAGTTAAGTTAAAACTCAACATAAAACAATTAAGTTATCCAACAAAAACCCTCACGAATTGTGTTGTTTCAGCTCATTTTAAATAAGTAGTTTGAACAAGCAGCAATAAATGAACTATTAAGTAATAACATAGTAATAACTTGGGCCAGACAAAATCTGCGGACATTTTTTGATATTTCTGCACAGAATATTTTTACAGAATCTGCATTTTTATGCGGAATGATTTTGGGAGTATCATAACTAGAAGCTTAATATACGAAATAAGAAAATAATACCTTTTAAACTTTTATTTAATGTTTACAATGCAAATCCAATTAGATCCACTTATTTGGTAAACAAAGTAAGTCTCTCATATAATTGTCATGTCACACAAGGATGTTATCTTTTAAGGGTATTTATTTAAAGCAGGTTAGCGGTGTAGCAGAGGGAGAACGATCTCACACAGTTCACATGGTAAGCATCAGATCTTCAGTCAAACACCAGATAAGCTTAGTCACTTCCCTTATTCAGTTGTATTTGCATCCACAGGCGAAGAGAAACATCCATGGAATAAGAGGAGAGGAAAAGTGAGAGAAGATGAGGTGAACCATCCAACTTCGATTCCAGCCGGTGAGTGAGTGAAGGAGGTATTTCTGGTACATGGTGATTGCGGGTCAAGGTGCAGGTAATCAGTATTCTGGTGATTGTTTACAGGTGTGGTGGGAGGTGGATGGTTGAGGGAGAGTGATGATTGGAGCAGCAGGAATGAGCCGAGGGTGTGACAATAATATCTTTACTAAAAGACAGAAAATATGACTTTATTGTAAATAAATCAAATAAACATTTACATATTGGTCAATAATATTACTGAAATTAATTATAAAACTTAAAAATATAAATGTACACACTTTATACAAGTAAATCAATAGACTCAATGATGAGGTAAAAATCTAAAGAAATCTGCGGATTTCTGCGTGCGCAGATTCCCTGTGGCCCTATTAATAACATCAACTTCCTTCAACTTTTAGCCCTCAACAATAGAATAATATCAAACATTTATATATTTTCACATTTAACACATTATACATGACCATGTTTTTTCAATAGGTTAAAGGTAAATAGGAAATCCAACGCTATCTTATGCAATTCCTAACTTTTTTATTTAGTGGTTAATTTGTATGAATTTGTACAAATTAGTACGATTTGCTCACTCCGCAATGACGGTTGGGTTTAGGGGTTGCGTTGGGTGCCACGCCTCTTTTTTAAAAATCAAACATTTTGTATGAATTCGTACGAATTAGCCACTAAACTGACAAAAATGTAAAATAGTTATGTTTCCTCGTGAGATCCGGCTGAAGAAATCAGTTGAAATTTAAAAAAGAAAGTAAAATCCACTGTTTCATTTGGACTTTTACGCTATTCAGAAGCCGTGTGAACTCACTGACAAGTAAAAGCTGCTGCTCTCCATAGGTCTCAAACTTGATTCCTGGAAGGCCCCAGCTCTGCACAGTTTTGCACCAACCCCAATCAAACACAGCTGATTCAATTAATCAAGGTGTTCAAGACTACTAGTGACTATTAACCCTTTAACTACCCGACCAAGAAAAAAATCTTTGGATCGCATTCCTTAACTCCTAATGTCGCTTGTCGTTGACAACCTCAATGCATTTTTTTAAACATCCCATCATTTCTAAAATATCAGCCTTTATCATAGGTAGATATGTCGGTTTATGGTAAATGAACAGGACTTCATACATATACTATGAAAAAGCTGAAAGTGTAGTCTTAAGTGTACGACCAATGTATTAAAAATATTAATTCAAAATAAAACATTTTTGAATACTAAATCATCTTTATTTTTTAAGCAAGCCATACACTATTTTAGATGGTCATTTAACATGCTTTCTTGTTTTTTGTTTTTGTTCGTTTTTTACAATAAAACCAAAGCCAAGTGTAGTAGTGCAACAGGACGTTTATTTGATTTATTTTTTTTTTTTTTTTTTGTAGACTAACAATGCTGTGTTTGTAAACTGTACAATTTGTGTTGTTTAAAAAAGTCATTATTTAAAACAGTAAAAACAGGGTCAACAGGTTTGGTGGAGGGGCAGTGAAAATTAAGCAGGTGTGAGTTGGAGGGGGTTGCACCTAGGCATGGGCCGGTATAATTGCTGCCTGTTTCCTTGGTGCTGAGAGATTGAGACACAGTTTAAGAAATAGTTTGCACCAATTTTGAAATGAAGCATGCATGCAACAAGGCGTGACTTAAAGACTTTTTTACGCATGACCTAAGAGAATTTACATTTTTTTGGTGAACAAATTTATAAAAATAAAGGTTGTTTATTGGCATTAGTAGTTCCATGAAGAAACTTTAATGAACATGGAAAATTGTCATTTATATTTATATATATATATGTTTCTAAAAAAAATCTATGACAAAAACGTTTATAATCTTTTTAAAAGTAAAAGTAAAAATTAAATGATCAATACAACATGACCATAACTTATTGTAAGCTAATGCAAGTTAAACTTACTTGTAGAGCTACTGTGATCCAACTCAAATTTTAAGGCGACTAATTATTTCGTTATTTGGACACTGAAAGATGTATGAATATTGCATTAATTCTATAGACATTTATAATACTATTTTTTATTAATCAAAGTATAAAGAAGAAGTTTGAAGGATACTGTAAAGTATAAATAATTCAATTCAACTTAATTTACCTTTATTTGTATAGCGCTTTTACAATGTAGATTGTGTCAAAGCTGCTTCACATAAAAGATCAAAGTAAATGGAAACAGTTTAGTTCAGTTTTCAAAGTTTAAGTGTAGTTCAGTTTAGCTCAGTTCAGTTTGGTTTAATTATCACTACTGAGAGTCCAAACACTGAAGAGCAAATCCATCGATGCGCAGCTCTACAGATCCACAACCATGCAAGCCAGTGGCGACAGCAGCAAGGAAAAAACTTTACCAATTGGCGAAAGTTCAGAAAAAAACCTCGAGCGAACCAGGCTCAGATGGGCACGACCATTTCTCCACTGGCCAAGGTCTTGTGCAGAGCTGCAGTCCAAATGCCAGAGGTGGGAAGCTGGACCTCAGCGAAGACTCTTCAGACCCTGGAGCGTCACAGGAATCATGTTCTCCACTCCTCCATGACCACCACAGCAGCTCCTCGGGGTACGGCCTGGTCCAGGATATGGAAACCTTGGGATCATCTCGTCGCTGGTCTTGGATCGAATCAATGGCGCTGCGTGGACTGAGGGTCTCGGGATGAGGATCCCCAGGTGGAAATAGAGAATAAAGAGAATAATTAGTGTAGCTGCTGTTTATAGTGTATATAAACGAGATGAAGAAAGCTGTTTCATCTGTTTCAAATGACCAACTATGTTTAGGGTATTTTAATTAGTACTTTAAAGAGCCCATATTATACATGAAATAGGGTCATATCTTGGTTGTAAGGGTCTCCAACAACAGTTTAATATGCATGCAAGGTCAAAAAACACTTTCATGGTCTTATAATCTGCATTTATTTTTACCTAATTATCCCAGCGACTCCTGTATGAATCGTTCAGGGATTCATTTGTTCCCAAACCCCTCCTTAGCGCGAAGCTAATCTGCGCTGATTGGACCAATGACAGTCTGTCGCGATTGGTCGACTGCCTTCAGTCAGAGAATGAAATGCCAAACAGCTAATCAGCAATATAAAAGTAATCACAGTTCATACACGCTAGATAGTGTAGGCGTGGATTTTAGCTGCCAGTGGGTCAATGTAAATACAGACTATGGACTTGAAAATACAGACGACTGACTATTTTATTGAACAAAAACTCCAAAAACAGTTGAGGAGATCTCCTAGCTTCTCACTCTGCTCTTTTCACAGACACACACACACACACACACACACACACACACACACACACACACACACACACACACACACACGCACTTAACCCTGCTCCGGACGACAACGCGCGCGCACACACACGCGCACACACACACACACACAAACACACACACAAACACACACACCTCCGGACGACAGCGCGCGCACGCACACACAGACACACACACTAACGTTACTCCCCGTCCACGGAGCTCCGTTAACGCAGCACGCGTCGCGTTTTTAACGTGACTTTGCACACGATAAGAGAATATAGCCAGTTAACCTCATACAGTACACGCGGTTACAAGTAACAAATCACAACTAAATACATTTGCAAGCTAGAGTCAACGAGGCAACTTTAATCGCACGTACTTACACTTGAGAAATGGAGGAAGAAACCCATCCTGACGTCTATCAGTAAGTTACTGATCCTTCCTTTAACAAACGCTGATGAAGTATTCTTTGTAGCATGTAGCTTCCAGAAGTTTCCAGTAGTTTCCAACTGCTTGGCTATAATGCTGAGGTTTCATCTTTGGGTAGAGACTCAATATATCCATCTGCAGTGTGACTTCAATCGACCGGCATGTTTGTGTGTGTGTGTGTGTTTGTGGGTGTGTGTGTGTGTGTGTTTGTGTCTCGGTTTCTGCGTCAGAGGGCGGGGCCTCAGGTTTGAAATCTCCCGGGTTTGCGCGTGCACGTGAATAACTTGGTTTCGTTCGTACGTCATGGCGAAACACCTAATGAATCCGTATCAAGGCGACTCGTTTGAAGCACTATGAGTCGACTCTTTTTTAGATGAATCAACCGTTTTTAACAATGTACACTAACAGATTTAAGCCTTAGCTGGATACTCCACTTCACTTAGAGCTGTGTTACACACTACATGGAGGGGAATTTTCAAAAACCCATAATATGGGCTCTTTAAAATATGTCCTCAAATGATTTTCTCCAAAAAAATATTGCTGATATATATTAGGTATGCAAACTGGTGTTACAATGAATGCCATTTATTTTGAGCGGCTTCTGTAATGTAAAGCTTTATTACATAGTTCTGCCTCATGGAAAAACCTTCCCATCTTACAAAAAGTCTTTCCCATGTATACAAAAATGTATTGTTATTTAAGTTTTATTTTTTTACAAGCATACATCTGAACTTAGTGTAATATATTTGTCTGGTTTAAAATGATAACGCAACACATTAAATGTTATAAACAGTAATAGCATTTACACTTTCTGTGTCTGAAGATGTTAGCAGAGCACATCCAAGCACTATTTGTTTGCAGATACCTCCACATATACCCAAAGTAATGACATTCATATATTTTCAAATGACTTTTTAAATATTTTGCATCACTAAATGTCTGTATAGTAGTTATGAAATCCAAAATAAAAACACACGTCTCTGCTCTCCAGTCATAAATAAGAAACAAATCCACTATCATAACTTTCCTTTCTGCACAAAAGCTGCATTTCATCCCTGAATGAAGTGTGCCGAGCGATCATGTGCACTTATTCTGGGAAGACTTGATAGATTAATCACCCTGTCTTTCCTCCAAGCCTGCAGTAAAACCACTGACGTCACACACACACGCTCACGGAGATCCAGTCAGAAGTTGCATAAGCACAACCAGGCCAAAATACACAGCACAGATGGCACACTATCATGACATAATAACATACTAGAGTCAAAAAAGCAACAGATGCAAGCATTTCACCTGTAAAAAGACAAGAAAAACAGTCCAAGCCGAATGAAAAAAAAGTTTATTCTCATAATAAACACATACAGTACATCATCTCAACAAAATGTACAAAGTGCAATATGCGTTGAAACTACAGCAAATCTGCAGTACACAAAAACAATTACTGCATACTTAATAGCGACGACAACGGTGACAAGATGTTTTTGCAATTAAACCGCATTGCTAATTCGCAAAAAGACCCTCGATATCCACCTACAGGAAAGTCTAAGGATGTTTTAGGAGCAGGAAAACCAGTGTCACATTCTGAAATAAAAAAACAAAAGCCACTTCTCACCAGTCTCCAGTTCTCCCAAGCAAACAGCTTACATCTATGGCAGCTCCACAAGCAACAGCATCAACAGGTAATGTGGCCTTTATTTATTAATTATTGATTTAATGCTAAGCTTTGGTTATCACTTCATACGTGGATAGTGTAAAATCCTTCCCCGCTCACTAAGAAAGGAAACACAACCAAACCTGGCGACTGGAAAAGCGTGCAGTGTTATATGATTAGCGTTATTCTGTAAGTTAATATTGCGATTTTAGAAACGAATGTCAGTGTGAGCCACTGGCCTCTTGCTGGACTGGCAATGTTATCAAATGGGAGTCAATCAGAGCAATGCCTCTCTAGTGCTTCTGGGTAAGGCACTTGATGTTGATGACACAAGACAATGCACATTTAATCTGTATCCTCTGACTCTGATTTGACCTCAATATGGCATCAGACATAAAATGGCGGCACATTTATAAGGGTCGGCTCACCCAAACATGACACTTTTCTGGCTATTTACCTCAGGATTACCTCAATAAAACATTGTTTGTAGCACTTTACAATAAGGTTGCATTAGTAGTTAAATAATGTTTTTACTAAAATAAACAAGTAATGGACCAAATATTAATGGTAAAAATGTATGAAATCCATTTTTTTATAATCACACTTGATAAAAACAGTCAGCAGAAACACTTTGATTGACATTCTCCCTTTGTACGTGTTACTAGAAGGGAGAAAGCCCCGCCCATTAGTGAGAATCTCGCCCTCATTAGCATAAACAGCCCTCAGTGAGAAGCAGCCTTTTTGGAATCTGCTGCTCTGCTAATGCGCATGCATTTTTAAGCTCCACCCTTTTTTCCAAATATGGCTAGGAGAACAAGCTCATTTGAATTTAAAGCGACAATTTGGATCAAAGTCTAAAAGGGGCCATTTTAAAGAGCTACAAAATGTCGTTTCTTGGGTATTTCGATCCTAGAGACTTATTTTACATATTGGCATAATAGGTCACCTTTCAATAATGCAACCTTATTGTAAAGTTTGACTGAATTTTTGCTCATTCTGGGATCCTTGGTGATTTTTAAAATGCAAATCGATGGCTTTGGGAGTAAAAAAACATATATAGGCAAAAAAAATGTATCATAATAATTTAACACCTGTGAATCCTAAAGACCAAAATGCTGAAGCTTACATGTTGTAAATCAGTGTTTCTCAACCACGTTCCTGGAGGAGCACCAGCACTGCATGTTTTTGATGTCTCCCTTGTCTGTCACACCCATTACAGGTCTTTCAGTCTCTGCAAATGAGATGAAGAGCTGAATCAGGTGTGTTTGGTTAAGGAGACATGAAAAATGTGCAGAGCTGGTGTCCTCCAGGAACATGGTTGAGAAACACTGTTGTAAATAATGTTAAAAAAAAAAGTAAAAATGCTAAAAAGAATTGTGAATAATGTTGTAAAGACGGAATGTTTCGCTTTATAATTTGAGCCCTGCTTTACATGTTTTTTGAACTCCCAAAGTGCAACTTGCCACTGAAAAGCATTTTACAAATCACCAAGATATCCTGAGTGAGAGTAAATGAAACCATTCCTTTTAAAATGTTATTTAAGTCATGTCATGTAATAAAAGTTCATGACACTAAAGACCTTTCTGGCGTATTTCAATTTTAATATTCAGGCCTCATAAGGAAGATTAAAGTGTTGATTCTTTTTCAATCCACCAAAAACGTTTCAGGCAATCATCTACAGGACAAAAAAAAAAAGCTTTAGATGCAAATACCGGCAATTGTGTTGCATAACCGACATACATATTAACATACAGTGTATTGCTGAGTGTAGAGGTGGAGATGGTCTGTATATGATGAGCCTGCTCATGTTTTTAACATTAAAGCAAACACTCTGACAGGGTCTTCTGTTCATAAATAGTTCACAGTTATGGTGTAACCGCTGTACAAGGCACCACTCACTCGCAAACTTCACATTCGTGTTGCTCCAACTCAGCGTGAGAGCATATATGCGTGTATAAAATGGCGTTTATAAAACATTGGTAAAGTATGCTGCATAATATTAAACCTCAAGTACTTCAACTCAAGCTGTAATTGGCCAGCTGATGGTAAATAAAGGCATGTTGACACCAGAACATGATCAAAGATATAACAGTTGGACTGATGCATTAACAAAGCTTTTTGCTTCTTATCAAAGGTTCTGTGATCATGTCATCTGGTCAAGTTTCCACAGACACACACAGAGATGAATCTCACTGTCAAAAACATGTCTAGGAGGTTTTTTCACTCTTAAATATCACATTAAAATGTATCAAATCAAATATTATATTTTGCCTAAATGCTTCAAATTGATCCAATGTTTTTAATTCCTACTTCTTAATGAAAAATAAAAAAAATCACAAAAAAATAATAATTTTATGAATTTATGATCATTTCCGGTTACTACCGTACACTGTAAAAAAATGGCTGTGATTTCAATGGTAAAAAACTGTAAAAATGCTACAGTCAAAATCCGTAACCTGGTCAACAGTATGTTTCCTTAATATATACGGCAAATAACCGTAAATTGACTTTCCTAGAATTCCCTGTATGGCACATAACTTTTTATGCATTTTGTTGACATTACTATGGATCTTTTTGGTTGTTTCCCCATCAGTTATGTACATTAGAGGTTTATATTACATTTAATGTTGATAAACAATGTTTATTGTATGACTTTTAATTTTATGTGTGTTACCATACTGGTGTTTAGTAGCTGTGTGAATGACTCTAAGCACCTTCTATATATTAATTAAATTTTCTGCTTGTGGGAAAAGTTGATTGTGATGAGGTTTGGTTCATTATGTAACTTCCTTATAACCACCTGCATATGGGTGTGCTAATGTGTCTAATTGTGTAACAAAAGATATGTAGATGTTGGTCATTCAAAATACAGACATATTACCTCTATAAATGAATGAACTACGGTAGTTTACCGTGAAAATGAGAAATTACTTTTTACGGTTTGTACCGTGTTTTTAACGTTAAAGTACTGTCAACCACAGCTGCCGTTTTTTTAACCATAAATTTTACGGATTTATTTTTTACAGTGTATATTACAACGAGAAAATATACAAATGCACACACATCACTTTAAATGGGTGCGCAGCCAAACAGCAAACAGTGCAAATATATGTATTCAAAAAGGCGGCAACACCAAAGCTCCAAAAATACCAATTTATTCAATTAAAAAGACTGATACAAGGCGTGTAACATTTCAAGCCAGGCCCGTGCAGAGACCGTCCAAAGGGCATGTGCAGGATAAATTTTTAGAAGAGCGGTAAGGGGGGGGGGGGGTGGGGGGGGGGCTTAGAGATTGCTGCAGATTGCAGATTTGCTGAGTGGAAGCGCGCCTACCGAAGAGCGGTGTTGTCGCGCACCTACTGAAGGACGGGACCGAAGGTGTGCCGCGTCGCGGGGGCACTTTTGATCATTTTGGAAGGGCACTTTCTATCCAAGACTAAAAAGGGCATGTGCACTGCACAGGTTGAGCCCTATGTGTGCACGTGCCTGTTTCAAGCACACCGCCTCTCACTAGCTACGTTTTCATCCACCTATTTTTATGTGCATTTTGGAGATGCGCATTAAAAAACGGTTGATTGAAACACTGAGATGCGCATACATTTGGAAAAAGCGCATAAGAACATATGTGCAACACTGAGTAGGATAAACTTTTTATCCGATAAGAAATGATGAGAAAAAACTGTGATGGAAACACTTTTACCGAACAAATTCCAGTATACGCATTAAAAAAAGCCATGTGATTTTGTTATAAGAGATCAAGTGACGATAAATATGTGTGTGATGGACAAACCAGCAGGCTGAGCGCATTGTAAAACATCTGAAATGTTGTTTTAGTCATCGCAAAACGCCTTACTGTTTAAGTCTTAGCGTTATTATATTATTAGTAACCTCCAGAACTGTCTGTACTTCGTGTCTCGTGCCTTCAAACGCCACCACATGTTCAGTGCATGTCGGCATTGTCTTCTGAGGTGAAAGTCATTTATTAAACAAGGAAAAGATTCACACAGTTTCTCCTACCGCAGCAAATTCAGTTTTTCCTGTCGATATTTGCCGCCAGTTAATCAGGAATTACGTTTAATGTGATATTTAATGTGATAATCCAGTTTTGTGCATAAAGTTTATTCGCATTTTTAGATGAAAACATAGCTACTGTCCAATGAAGAGCCGGTGTGCTCAAAATGTTACACGTTCTGTATCAGCCTTTTAATTGAATAAATTGCCATTTTTGGAGCTTTGGTGTTGCCGCCTTTATGAATATATACTGTTATTATATTATATTATATTATATATACAAAACAATATATTATTTATTTAATAAAATCTTGCATGTGCCAATCTAAACCTCACTGTATTACTGTATTTTTCAGTACATTGCACTGAATTTATAAGATTTATAAGAGTAAGGGCGTGTGTCCACCAAAGCATTTTTTCAGCTGCAGGAATGTAAACGCTGTTCTGAAAATGCTGAGCTGCAAGCACTTCTCGAAAGCTGTCGAAGCTTTTAAACAATGCACACTCCATGCCTCGCTACGCTGCCATCACTTAAAAAAAAACTTTCAATAACTTCTAATGAAAACAACAGAAAAAGAACAGCACATACGTTTCTGTGCACTTTGGTGAACAGGAGCCCTCATGGAAAAAAAAACAATATTCCAGTAAAACTCTGTTGGCACCAATAGCCTAGTGCAGTGGTTCTCAAACTCGGTCCTGGAGGTCCGATGTCCTACAGAGTTTCCTCAACACACCTGCAAGGATGTTTCTATAAATCCTAGTAAGAGCTTGATTAGCTAGCCCAGGCGTGTCTAACTGTGGTTGAAGCTGAAACCTGCAGGACACCAGACCTCCAGGACCAAAAAAATCAGTTCCTAAATACAAAACATTATTTATCATATTTCATAAAACTTCCTTGTGGTTTTTGGGAAAATGTGACCTAGACATGCTCTTGTGAGATTCACTCATGCAGATACACACACTCATAGTGCAAACCATGCCACAACTCTACCTTGTAAGTGTTGTTCAATCTTTTCACAGCGTTCATCTTTAGTTCTACTATGATGTAGATTTAATCCAAAAGGCCATTCCGCCTTGCTTTAATTTCTTTATGAAAAACTTAATGCAAATGCAATAATGTGATGGAAATCATCAGCGAACTGCAATCAGCCTCAGCTCAGTTTGGCCCAAACAAGCCACTGCATCAGAATCAAGTGTAATGGGTCTTAAAAATAACAGTCGCGTTTTACCTTGGTGAATGACTGATTTGTATCGCATTTGGAGACACAGTACAGCTCTTTTGCTAGAGAAAAAATCCAATGTTAGAGCTCCTGTCGATATAAAATCTCTTGAAAACACACATATGTGCTACTAGAGACTGTAACAGTAACAATGACCCAAGCATTTCCCACTCTTTCACTATTCGAACAGCAACATGGACAGTTACATTCGTAAGAACAGCAACTGCATTTATGAGCATTTCATTGGAAACGGAGCAGCTTGAAGTTGCCTTCGCTTTTCTTTATTCTTCAAAATGATTGTCTTTCATCACCGTCACTAAGTACTAGAAAGATGGAAGAATCCCAAACAAATCTCCTCTTGGTGGTCCGGCACCAGCTTTCCCAATGAGCCTCCACACACCAAAGTGCTGCCAGTCTTCCTGTTTTGATTTCTGCCTGGCCTAACAAACAGTAATGAACTGATATGAGGTATCTGTTTGAAACCTGTGAGTGAATCATCAGTGCTCAATGAATGATAAGAGTCCATCAGCACACAAAGAACTTTCCTAATCGTGATAAAGAGTCCATTTCCTTTCGCCGTCCAGCCAGGAAGTGAGAGCGCAGGAGGGTGAATGATTTTCAAATGTGTGACCATGTCCAAAGGAATCTGTGACTCATAGCAGACCACAACTAAGCGATTTATGCTGCGATAAATGGGTGGACTGATGGAAACATTACACAATGGTCTATTTTGATGTGTTCAAGTAATGGTCTCTGGGATGGCGAGTGTTTGAGAACAGCAGTGAGGAAGAGCAGGGAAAACCTCATGAACCGTTCATCAGTCAGTGCAATACACATCCATTTGGGTTTCATGCATTGAAAGTCTGTCCGATAGATTTTGGAAACCTATTCATTGAATGCACAAAAACAGAAAACACTCTTAATCCAACTTGCAAGATCTGTTCACCACAACACCAAAGTTCCCAAGTGGCTGAAATGATTAAAAAGTATCTATAAATATAAATATCTCAGTAACGTGTTGCAGAACTCCAGATGAAGCTGAAAATAAAAGTAGTGTTGCGTTAAAATCTCCTGCTGTCAGCTCTTGGACTCTTCAGATCCTGCTTCGCCTTGGCTGAAGACCTCCATGTTGTCTGGTTTTGCCCATTCTGGGCTGAGCGAGTGCTCGGGTTCTGGGGACAATGAGAGCATGAGAAGAGTCCCTGCGTCAGAGGAGCAGGCCGAGCACAAGTCCTCAGATGAAAAGGTGAGACTGCCTAGTTTGGCGAGAGAGTTAGAGCGCTTGAGTCGTGAAGGAACAGTCAGTCCTGCTAATCGCATTCGTGCTTCAATTTCTTGTGTACGCTGACGCACAAGGCCTGGTTTGCCTCGGACACTGCGAAGACTGTCACTGCTGGAGCTGCGGGTGAGCGTAGAGCCGTGTGGAGATGAGACTGGAGTCAATCCTCCTGATCCGAGGACTGCCAACAAAGCCTCATTGGTCAGTGGCACTGCCGATTCAGTTCCAAAATCATTCCGTGTTCCAAAAGACCTGTGAAAGGGGTCAGCTGGATCACTGGAACTGTTCATTGCATCTTCTGTTTTACTAGAACCAGCTTCCCGTTGTTCGTTTGCGCGTGCACGCTCCTGGAAGAGACCGGAGAGTTTTTCCAATCGTTCTTTTCGACGTCGAACTAAACCGGAGCGTTGGAGCTGAATCAGAGCCTCTTGTTGTTGAGGAGAACAAGACGCCTCGGCCTTCTCTAAACCTTTCAGCTCTCTCTCATTCCGGGGAAGAGCAGAGGAACCCTGTAGATCAGTCTCTTCCTGCCTGAAATCTCCTTCTCCTTTGGCCTCAGGCAGAGTTGTCTGGGTTTCAGTTTCCTGGTCAAGACATTTGCTTTCTGGCTTATCGTTATTCCCTAAGGACATTGCATTGGCATGAAGGCACAGATCTGAGACAGTTTTGCCACACTTGGCTGTCATGGACAAGTTGGCACAGGATGGCATCTGAATGGAGATACAGGGCGCACTGTTGAGGGGTAAAGGGGCAAGGCCTTGTCTGTTAGCCTCCGAAAGAGCACTTTGGATGGGCTTGGAAGCAAGCGATGAACCAGGAGCAAGCCTTGTCTTTACTTGGGCACTTTCCTGAACAAGAATACACAAGAAAAAAAAATATTTAATGAAAATAAAAACATCTGTAAATGGTTCAGGGTGCTAATACTTTATGTGGGCAAGTAAGATACTCACAGTGAGGATTTGTTGCATTTTGAGGTGATTGTTGTTGTTGTTCTCATTGCACAAATGGTTCACACTAGTCAGATCGATCCCCTTTTCATTCAACAGCTCCTCACTATCCTTCCCATCTACTCTCTTTGCTTCCTCTGTTAACGCCTCCATCTCAGCTTGCTCTTTCTGAGCCTCTTCTTCATCCTCTTCTTCCACTGTGCTGAACTCCAACCGCAGACGTAGTTCTTCTAGTGGCTCCGGTCCTCGAGAACATGTTTGAGCGCCAATACCCTCTCCTGAGTGGGAAACAGGAGGGCCCTCATGTGCCTCGAAGGTTTCATCCTCAAGAAGTGCATCTTGCTCCACATCGGCAACCTCAATATAGACACGATCTACATCCACCAAAGGCTGTGCTTGGACAGGGGTGGAAGGTTCGCTCTCTAAAGCTGAGTCTGACAAGCGGCGGAAGTAGTAGTGGTAATTTTGTGGATGGCCAGGATCCAGATCTAGACTAATTGGAGAGGAGTGGGCTGTAGGCTCACAGCAGACAGTGACCCTGGGGGTTGTGGATTCAGGAGTGATGTGATCTCCAGTCTCTGCATTCAGATAGCAAGGACCAGCAGCTTGCTGGCACTCGGGGTGATCGCAATCCGAATCAGGGCGCCACAGACGGTTATGACGCTGCTTACTAAATGGAAAAAACAGAAACGCTTTTTAATAAGTATGGAAGGTACAGTTCACCCAAAAATTACAATTCTGTCATCTGTATAAGTATCTTTTTTATGTATATATCCTTGTATCCCTCTATCAATCTATATGATCCAAAACATAATTGGACCCAAATGACTTTCATTGAGTGTGTTTACATGCACATTGATAAGCCAGTTAGTTATGCTTAATTAGCTGATATGTGTAATGCCATGTAAATTTTTTTTATTGGTTAAAGGTTAAAATAGACACAAACAACCAGAACAGGTTGTTTTTTTTGCTCCAAACCTCAATTTTTTGTTGCATGTAAATGTCTTTATTGTCATTCTAGCAGTTTATTCATGTGCGCATGTCTGATTGTGCTTGCGAGGTACACATCACACACGGAAGTGTAGAGGGGGAAGGGGTAGATAGCCCTTCGAACGAAAAAGCTTGAAGGAATAAATTACCCGGTTGTTTTCAGTGACAGGTCACTGTTAAACTTGTCTTTCTCCAACCAGGAGTACGCAAATTTACATTTTTCCATTTTGCCGTCTGTTTGGCTCTATGGTTTCGCTAAATGTGGAAGAGCGTCACATCACCTTCCCACGTTTGGTGCAAATCACCCGGACGTGCCACGCCATTGTTAATATTAGGAGAAAAATAAATATATTTATGCTTTTTGAAGTCAAACACTTTGGACAACACTTGAACAAAATTTAAGACCTTGCAAAAACAAAATTAAGACTTTTTAATACCTTATGAGGGCCTTCACTTTCTCATAAATGATTGATCAACTTTTAATACTTATTAAGACCCCGCAGACTCTGACAGATTTCCCAACAACATTTTGAGTTACTGACACTGATGTTTTGGCTGTGATGTCACTGCTATTAAGAAATCTGGCAAACCTTAAAATCTCACGTAAAAGTGGTTTTCTGTACAGCTGCTTTACTGATTTTTTATAAAAAATCTGTTTTTAAGTTTTCTGGTTATTTTGTGCATGTAAACAGACTCAGATCTTTTATATTATCACATATTATGCATCTACCAAATGCATGTATACAATTTATTTTTATCTTTATCTAAAATACAAATGCTAGAATACAAAAAAAGGAAATTTATTGTACCTGGCATCCAGTATGCCTTCATACTCTGCCAGCTGTCTCATGAAGCTGGCATTGGGACGAGTGATACTGCGCTTCTGTTTAACAAAGTTATATGCTTTCTCCAGAGTCCAGCCGTACTCTTTCATGGCATATGCGATCACCGTGGAAGCAGAGCGGCTTACGCCCATCTTACAGTGAACCAAACATTTGGAATGATTCTTTCTGTAGATACAGAACAAAGATGCTGTTAAAAAATCATTTGGAAAGAGAAAGAGCATGTTGAGTAGATTTAAAAGACAGAAATGCAAAATAGTTCCTCACTTTGCTTTGACAATGAAGTTGTAGGTATCATTCCAGTGAGCCAGTAAGTCTGTGGCCTCATCATCATACACTCTGACATTGTGGTAGCAGAATGTTCCTGGGAAAAAGTTATCTATTTCCCTTGTGACATTTAAGATGTGGCCCACCCTAAAACAGCAATACATTTACATAAAGAGATTACATATATTACATCTGGAGAACAATGGAAATCTACATGCATGCAAGTTTCTTTTTTTTTCGCCTAACCAGGTACTATAAATACCCTGATTCTTAGAGTAAAATAAAACGCTTTGATGATTCTACTCTGAACTTCAGCTGAAACAGGAGAAAATGTTGCCCTTTAAATAGCAATATATGATACACATTCAGTTGAAACTTTCACATTTACCTAACATAAACCCATTTAAATAAACAGTATCTCAAGAAAAAATGGATGGGAGGTTGAAGGTGAACTCACCCACTTTCCTGAAGTTCCTCTAGATTGGAAGCGTTCCATTCAGAACCCTGGAAAATGAGCAATACGTAATGTAATTCACTGCTTTTTTAGGGAAGTTAGCATGCAGTGCACCAATTTATGACAAATACTAGCATATTTTTTGTTACAGAACTAACATAAAAAGTAATTTCATTCTCAATCTTAATATAAAAAAATGTCTAAACAACTCCCTTTTAAAGTAGCATTTTATTTTACTGGTTATTACAAATTAAAGTGACTTGTTATTATTAAAATATATATAATGGCTATTGATGAGTGTTTTTGCTCATAAATATAAAATAAAATCAAGAAACAGACTGACAAAGCAACACTAACCAGATAAAGGTGGTCAAAGATGAGAGTGGCTTTATCCATCTGGCCAAGAATAAGTAGCATCTCATTGTCTATGAACTCTTTGTACTCTTTCAGGTTACAGTTCATCTGCTGCTCCAACTCATTACGAATCTAGGAATACACATCATTATTGACCTGCAGTTTATATAAAAGTTGTGTTCTTGATAACACACATTAACTCAGATAATGTAATCACATAAGAGTTCACGCAAATTGCTGAATCCAAGCAGAAAGTGTCTCAAATTATGTTCTACTTATAATTGTATTTTGAGGTAGGAGGGTCAGTTGTGGCGTATATTACTTGGTATATACTGTAACTGCATTTCTTGCTGACCTCTTTGGACGTGACATTTTCAAGGTCCTGGCACATCATGATACTCCTGAGTTTGGCTTTGATTAGACATTCTGTTCTCTCCCTCTCTGTTGGCCTGAGGAACAGACACAGGACACAATATAGACCAAACATTTTAAGAAAGAACATTGTGATGGTTACAGTAACTAAATAGTAAGAGGAAAATAATTACATGTATTCAACAAACACTAGGTAAAATAAATGGTTTTATTTTGCATCATAGCTCTTCCACCTAAAAACAACAGTTATTTTCTATAACAAAAAATAAATGTAGCAAAATAAAATTAATAAAAAAAAAAAAAACTTTGTAATTTTGTAATAACCTTTTTATGTTAATTTGAACATTTTAATTGGTTGCTAAAAATATATACATTTTTTAATTATTCATTATACATTTAAAGAATGTAATTTTTAAGTTGAGTTTAGTTCAAACTTTATTGTGCGTTCTGCTTGGCACAGAAAGGAAATTTGTCTTTAACGCTGAATTTCAGACAAGTGTTTAAGACAACAACCACACAACAATCACACCATAGAAACACTCTAGAAACAAGCATTTCTTATAGGCTCTAGGAATTTTAAACCTACGTCTTGATGGTAACACTTCGGAAGCTGAGTGAAGGGTGTTTGTTTATTATCGTTAAAAATCACAATTACTGTTTTTTCCATAAAGTAGTCAAACAAGATCTGCAGTGAATGTTGCTTGTGACCAGTTATCTTATTCGCCTGATTGATAATTTGTGACCATTTCTTCTTTTGTTGAAGCGTTGTGTTACCAAACCATGAAACAATATGTAAGAACACTCACTATTAATGTTTAAAGTCTGTGTACTAACATTAAAACTTCTCAACTTGCGGAGGACACAGAGGCACTGACTTGCCTTCTTATAAACAGCCTCTACATTACTATCAAGTCAGTTTATTGTCAATAATTGTGCCTAAATACCTAAAATTTAAGACCTGCTCTACTATTTGTCCATTTATGATGACTGGTTTATAAAATCTAGTGTCTACTGCTCTTGTTTGACTTCCCTGACATAGCTCTTTTGTTTTTCAAATATTAAAGGTGCAGTAGGTGATTGTCTTCAGAAGCATTTGTTGTTGTGCTGGTTGAAAGTTTCTTTACAATCTAATAGTAATGATTAAAGTAAGTGATCTAAATGTATTTATATGTATTTTTATATTTTGGATAAGGCATAAAACAAATAAATGTTCATCCAATTAAATAGAGTCGGACCGACATCTCTCATAATTCCGATACGTAGCCCAATCTGTCTATCAGCAAATGCACATTTGAACAACTGCGCAGCCGTTTGGACGCAGATCCGCCGACCGCCGCGCGTTCACGAGAGAGAGCACGCGCGCACATGCGGGATCGGTAAAAACATGCTTAAAGAAAACTTTTTAAAAACCTGAATTAATATTGGAGTTACCTTTGCACGCTGGAGAAAGGATGACACAATGGCTGAAGGATTTCTCTTAGACAGGCAATGTTCTGTTTTAAAACTGTTTTAGCTTCACGCAAAGCTGATGTAACGTTAGATGTTGTTGTTACAAATGGGTCAACGATATATCTTCACAGAAGTGTTGTTCAGCCACTAAAATCTTCAGATGAAAGATTGACAAGACTATTTTCAGTTTCATAAGGGTCCTTTTTAACAACAAAACACAAGTAAATACCGCTTTTCCGCCTAGTCTTTCCCTATTTTGTGTACCATACAACTCTAAATATTTGCTCTGAAACAGCATGTCAGTCTGGCTTGCACATCGCTGGACAAGCACTAGTCGCTTTTAACACATGAGAGAGGGTTCTTTTGCAGTGCTCATGTTTCAGGAGGTGTGGCTCTAGACGGCAGGGGAGGGACTGTGATTCAGAGATTTATGCTAAGCTGTTTGCATTGTGGAAGATCACCTACTGCACCTTTAAGATGTAATGAACTTTTGCCAAATCAATCTGTGATACTATTAATATATTTAAACCAATGCCAGATCATCTGCGGATTTTATAAGAGTGAGATTATCATCATTATTGCTCTGCAGTTCATTAATATATATAAAATAAGACAGGGGATAATACACATCTCTGAGGTACCCAAAGCAGTCAGACATGACATGATTAACACGGTAATCAATGACCTTTTGTGTTAATATGTTTATTTGACCATTTTGGCTACTAAAATTATCTGTAATTATGGTTTCGGTTGGCCAAAAAACAAAAGGATCATCAATACTCTGTATTCTGGAGGTGCTTTAAATTTGCGAGGCTTTAACTCACTTGTCGACAAAGACTACAGGCGAGTCTGGTCTCAGTGTTTCCAGGTCCTGCATGGCGTTCCACTCATTGATGCAGCTCTGTTCAGAGCTGATGCAGCTCTCATAGTACCCCATCCACGTCAGTGCCATCCCACCAGGGAAATAGTTGTACCGCCGTGACACCTCACAGGCCTTGTGTAAAATTTGCAATGCTGACCTGCGGGAGGAGCAGATTAAAGGTGAGCAAGAGTGAGAGACCTACGTACACCATCAGTGACTACAGGTATGTTTACATGGACTTCAGTAATGGAATTATTTGCATAATCTACAAAAAGCCAATAATATGATTAAGGGTTTTACATGAGTTGCTTTTTGAATGTTCCTTTCATGCTCCTGTTTTACATTTTATAGCACATAATTTGATTAACGTCATTGTGTCACCACGCTCATGCTCACGTTCATGTAATTTCGGGTGTTTCATCTTTAATTTGTCAACTTCAACTGCAGTTTGGCACTTACACTTTCATTCAGGAACATTTCATGCATGCCCCCCGTGAAAAATAAAATATTGGATGCGAGTATGAACTACTCGACAAGTGTTGTTTTAATGGAATTTGATAACTTATGCCGAATGGGAGAGAAAAAAACCTCCACACTTCAGGATGTGTGTGTCTGTGTTCCTTTACTGACTCGGTAGGTGCAGAGAATAGTGTCAAACAGCTGTGTGTGTATAAACTATCCTGTCGCAAAATGCGGCGAAAATTCTACACCACGGAAATAGTTTGATTGCGTTGTTTACATGTCTGTAATACATTTCAATAATGCGACTTAAATCGGCATAATCCACATGTCTTAATTACGTTTCTGTTGAGTTTGATTATGACCTTAATCAGAATAAATTAATCGAAAATTGCTGTTTACAAGACTCTTGATCAGAGTATTGTCTTAATCGTATTAAAATTATTGGCGTCCATGTAAACAATGACTTTAATGACTTTAAATAATCACAATCTTTGTGTGTCTCTATCTCTCTCTCCTCTCTTTAATAAACAATACAATCAAAGAGTATCGCAACTGATTAAAGGGACAGTTCACCCAAAAATGAAAATTCTGTCTTATTTACTTTGTTCCTTTCTTTTATTAAACACAAAAGAATATATTTGGAAAAAATGTATTTTTATTTTTTAAAATCTTACTATTTAATTTTCATTCATCTTTCAATTCATACTCATTTCTACACCGCTTTTTACTCGGGTCAAAGCAGCTTAACATAGATGAAGTCAAATTAAAAGTACTTCAGTTCAGCTGTCACACATTGGATGGGTGCCAGAAAATGACATTGTTCAAAATATCTTTTTTTAATTTAAACAGAAGAAAGAAACTTTTAACTATTTAAATCCATAAAAATTTAAGTGGATGAGGAGGCACATTTCATTTGTGGGAGAACCAACCCCTTGAGCGAATTTTAAACCATGTTCACTTGAAGCATTTTCTATATTATTTGACTTGTTTAGGTCGATATGAGCATGGCAATCAGATCAGAACCTTAATAAACATTGATGGCCTTTAAATAGCAAACCACAGTGTAAAAACTCTTGGCATATTTTAAAATCTATTTTATAACCTTCCCTTATTTTTTAAAACCCAATATTTACAACACTTTGATAAGCTTTCATTGCCATAGCTGTAAAATAACTGCTTTTATCTTCCATACGAGGGTGTTTGCCGTCATGATGGCTTTGTATGACAAGTCTAACTTGAAAACTCATATTGCATAAATTTTAGTATTCTCAAAAAAGTTTCCCAGTGAAAGCAAACCAAGTCAAGAAGTACTGTAAATGCAGCAGCATTGTATCAAATCAAGCGTTTTAGAAACAAAGCAAATGATCTGCAGGGCTGAAAACCGGACAAGAATGCAATTAATTCACTATTAAACCAATTGATATTAAAAAGTACCACAGTATTACAGTATATTGTTCAATGCAAATACCACAGTACCTTGATATGGTAATTGAACAGTAATGTGGCAAATGTACAAGCAGGTGTCACCAGCAAGCCTCACATGAAAACCCCTTCAATGATCTGATATTCGCTGTACTTTTTTAAACGATCGCCAGATGGCATAGCAGAGCTCTTTTATATTTAAAGATGTCAAAGTCCCAAAGCGCCAGTGAACGTCTGAAAAACAGTCGACTCGTAGCATCTTCAACTCCCCGAAGAGCTATTTTCATACCTCAGTAACAAACAAGTGCACAATTTCATCCCGTCAACTAGACTATGGCTCCCAACAGAAAAACAACAACAGTTTAACCTGTCATCTGATAGAGAGTTGTTATTAATCATAACATGACAGGCTGAACTATTTTCTGAAGCCATTTAAGAGTTAAATTAATAAATTAAAAGAGCTGCTGAGCACTTCCTAACAAAGAAAGCCCAAAGCTAAATATGAGCAGAAACTAAACGAATTTAGCTTAAGACTAAAATGTCGAGCTTGACATAGTTTAAGCACATTATTAATGTATTTTGTTTCCTCACCACATGGCCTGAACTGACACCGGCTTGAAGATGTGCGTGCGCCCGGCGGTCGTCACACTGAAACCCCTGGAGACATGAGGACACAGGTTAACTTAGGCCGACTGCATACGTCAAAACAAAACAACCTCTCTAATTAACAATGAACATTACCAATACTCTTAACTGTCGTCAACATTCCTTTTTCAGTTTACAAACCAAACAACCTTGAATTTAATTACACAGGAAGGATTGATTTGCGTATGCTATAGAACAGCAGTATCAACATTTCCTTTTCACCCCAGGAGGGGGCAGCACTCACCCGTCACCGTCTAAATGAATCTTGGTGTCACTCCACAGCGGCAGCACCATCCCGACAGAGCAGTTCTTACTGTCAAACAACCACAACAAACACTAAGTATTTTTTTCACAGTAATTTCCCTAAAATAGAAAACAAACACATAACATTGACACTTGCTAAACTGTACTTATTAAACTCACCTGTCTTTGTTGCTGAAGTCCATGCCCAATAAGATGTTTTCTTCAGTGTCTTGTCGGCCATTTGTGTAAACCACCACCATGTACCTCACACGGTCTGACCACGCGCTCTCCAAACGCACCGCCTGCAGATTACAGTAAATCAACAAATAAATCTTGATTGGTGCAAAAACAGCACACACATGAAGACATGAAAAACACAATACATCATTCAACTCATTACAGAGTACATACAGGAATCAGAGAGTGGTATTCAATACCTTTTTAAAAAGTCTTTCAATACCTTAAAACCACTTTAGGTTTCAACCGGAAACACTGGCGAGATGTTAACTTTCACTATATTTACTAAATATTAATGTAAGAAACGAATCTAAAACTAAAACATTATTAAAAAACTGAATACAAATCTATGAAATCTAGCTAATGTCGCAAGTTGGTGCGTATAAAACTTCAGAAATAATAGTGTTGCCTTTGTTACTGCAGTAAACAAAGCAGCATGATGTGGATTTCTTTGATTTTAGAAACTACACAGCATCCTGTGTTTCGCAGATTTAATTCAGGCAAACTTTAGCATACAACCATATTTTTTCATAATCAAAAATGATATCAAATTTAATACCTTGCAAAATAGCATTTAGGACTTTTAAAACTTTTTAAGGGCCTAAATGTCTCTACATTGATTTATCAACTTTTAATATTTTTAAGACCCCACAGACACCCTGTATTAATAGAACAACCACAACTTAACGATTTCATCCTGAATCTGTTTTTATGTCAACATTTTGGTAAGTATTTTGCTACAGCTCATTTTAATCCATCTGACAAGGTTACTTGGATAACAATAAAGCTTTATTTTATATATATTCATGTAAAAGAACAGAAAAATCTACACTAAAACTGCATGCTGAAACTGAAGAGCAAACTTAAAAAGGACATTTTCTGCTAATTTAGTCACTAGTTTATAAAATGTAATTCATTTTTGTGTGATCTAACCCCTTAAGATTTATCCAGGGTCCTGAGCATTTTCACAATATTGCATATGGACAATTTTGTACATACTGATTAATAAGACATTTCATAAGACTTCAATGTATTATCAGGGGCCATGGGTATTATTTTTGTTTTGTTCATAAAAAACCTAATCTGTTCAGTTCTTGTGTGAATTTGAGACAAGTGTGTATTGTTTGGGTCATGCAGCCATGCACTGTGTATAGTTTTTTTAAAGCATTTGACACAGAAGTGAGTGTACCACGCTTCTCTCTCTTTTTTATTTAACATGTACTTGTGTTGCAACATGGCAGAGTGTATGTAAAATCAAATCAAAAGACCCACTTTTACAACACAAAAGTAATCAGTTGTGGGAGATTTTTTTAAAATGACAGAAATTAAATGATATTAAATTAATGCACTGGCATCGTTACCATTAATCAACAGCAAATTGGAAACTCTAATAATAAATTTATTACAGTGCTATATTGATTTTATTACAATGTTACTATAATGTTACTAAATATACTTAATAACTACTATAACGTTACTAAATATCCCAGGATGTCTTTCAAAAAAGAGTAGGGGTTTAACCCTGGCATCTTGGCCAAATTTGCCCACTGTCCTCGGTCCATCATTGCCTCCTAACCATCCCAATACCATTATTGGCTTCATCACTCTGTCTCCTCTCCACCAATCAGCTGCCATACAGCTCACATCAAAGCAAAGTTGGTTTTGGAATGTCAGAAGGTTTCATAAATGATCAAAAGAATATTTATTTTACAGGACAAATACAGTTGTTCAAATGCAGCTGTTAAATGTACATTAATCAACATTTTAAGTGAATGACAATAGTTTTAATATAGACAGTATATTTCATCATGAACCCTCAAGACATTTAAACTAGAGCTGCACAATATATAATTTCAGCATCGATATCGCAATGTGCGCATCTGCAATAGTCACATCGCAAGATCTGCAATGTTGAATCGGCATTATTATTGACCAGAATGCGAAAAACACATTTGAAAACACTCATGATTTCAGGTGTTTTTGCTATTAACCATAAAGTTACCAGAACATTTATTATTTATGTGTTTTTATCATTTAATTCAGTTAAAAATATTCAGGCATAAGAAATTGCATTTATAACTAACGATGTACAGTATATATATATATATATATGATAAAGACTATTTAGTGTTATTTTATATTTGATTATTACATTTGTGTATCTAAACATTGCTAGATTTTCAGAAATCGTAATGCACTGTGTGTTTTATTTCTACAGTATTGTTGCTCTACAGTGTTTTTCAATGTTTGTGATTGATTGGTTTATTATATTTAATGTAGATGCACTGTCAAAATCACTTTCAAAATCATCCCGATGTATCGAAAATTATGAATTCTTTTCAAAGAAACATTAATTTCATCTGGTGAAATTATACATTACAAAAAAATTAAATAGCTCCATATCAGTTTTATTCAATATCGTGCAGCCCGAATTCAAGCGTGCCTTGATAATCACAGCAAAAGGAAACAAGCCTCAGGCAACATTTTGACAATAAAACCCATTCAGTCTGACTGCCAAAATGTTAGTCATTGACTGTGTGTGTGTGTGTGTGTGTGTGTGTGTGTTTTCTTACCAGTTTGATGCGATCCTCAGACCGAAGAATGTTGATCATCACCTGAAGATGCTGAGGCAAGTCACCTGTTGAGTGAAACGACCATTACAATCCAAACACAACCATGACGCCTGTTTTGTTTACATGGACACCAGCGGCGTCTCAAAACCCATATCTAAGATCTATTGAGGAAAAACAGCTATAAAGGTAAACAAGGTGATGTCACTTGGTTGAGCATGAAAGTCAGGAGAGAAGCACGGTCTAAGCGAGCCAAGACAAACACCAGATGAGTGATACGACTCAGTCTTTAAGTGTTGGGTGGGAAGACAACAGTATGCTTTTGATTAACGTTTTTATAGCGTTGCTGATTTTACGAGATTTTAGGGTACAAAGTGTCCAAAGTTAATGCAGAGAAAATGAGCTTTGAGATATGAAAAATACATTCAGGTGTTTACACATGTCTGATGTTCCTATTTAAAATGATAGTTCACTCAAAAATGAAAATTTATTCATCCTCATTTTTTCCACTGAACAAAAAAGATAGTTTGAAGAATGCTGAAAACCATTGACTTCCATAGTAAGAAAAATAAATACTATGGATGGTCACAATATCTTCTTTTGTGTTCAGCAGAAGGATGTAACTCGATTTGAAACAAGGGTGAGTAAATGAGGACAGCATTTTCATTTCCGAGTGATCTATTCATTTAATTAAATAATAAAAACAACCATCTGATATGAATAACCAACTTTTGGTTGCATTGGGATCAGATTTGTACAACCAAGTTGTACACTTTGTAGCAAAGGATATCAATAATAATATACAGTGGGAAAGTAAGGATTGAACACGTCCCCATTTTTCTCAGAATACAAATTTTTAAATGTGGCGTTGACTTGAAATTTTCCCCGGATGTTGATATATCCATGTAGAAAAGATATCCATATATGCAAAGAAAACAATTCGTATTAGTTTAAAAATGAAGTTATCTGTAATAAAATGAAATGACACAAGAAAAAAGTATTGAAGACATGAAGAAAGTGAGGTGTAGGAAAGCAGTGAAAGCCCAGACAGCAGCTGAAATCTCTCAGTAGTTCTTAAGCAATCCTCTGCCCTTCGTCATTGTAAATTAATATTCACTGCTTCAGTACAACATCTACATTATCAGAATAATGAAGATGAAACTGGACTTTCAATTTACTTTAATCTTCTATGTTAAGCTGCTTTGACACAATCTACATTGTGAAAGTGCAAAAGAAATAAAGATGAATTGAATTGAATTGAATGAAACCAGGGTTTCAGCATTTCAGCAAGACAATAATCCAAAACACACGGCCGAAAAGACTCTTGAATGCTTTCAGAGAAAGAAAATCAAGCTGTAGAATGGCCCAGCCAATCATCTGACTTGAATCCAGTATAGAATATAAATAAAAATCAGATTTGATAGAAGAGACAGAGGGGTTAATATATATATAAATGTAAAGGCAGCATGTACAAAGAGAACACAGAGAAAGCAGGGCCCAAAAATGGATCCCTGAGGCACACCACAGTTCAAAGGGGCAGGAGATGAAGAGAAGTCACCAACCCTAACTGAAAAACTGCGACCAGTTAAATATGAGTTAAACCAGTCTAACACAGCCCTCTGAAGGCCAACCTGTTGGACCAACCGCAAAAGGAGGACCAAGTGATCCACAGTGTCAAATGCAAATGTCTGCTGCTTTTTGCTGTGACTTTAATTATGCATGCCTTTTTGCTTAGCAACTTCCTGCTAACATAAACAACTTTCTTATAGCAAAAACATAAATTTACTTCAGATATATCTTTTAAAACAGCGTATTCTATGCCGTGAAATAGCTCCTGTTTGAAAGTGTAAATGAAAGCGAGGCCCAGACATTTGTGTGTTCTAGTATCTTAACTACATATTTATAGGCTGTATTACCAAAAAGAAAAATAAATAGGGTAATGTGTCATAAAATATGATAAAACACATTCAAAGCTTAAGTTTAATATCTCAATAGAAGTTTTGAATGTAAATATGACGTCTTGTATGACATCTTCATATAGCCTACTCTCGTGTCCGTGTTAACACAGAATGAAGCGAGTGCATCGATGCTCATTCTGGCCAATCACAGACGTTTCTGTTGAGCTTCTGAGCACAATGGCCATTCAGCTCATGCTGTATGTGCTCTCATTGGCTACAGTTCGTCACTACATCTGACCGCACGTGGGATCGAATCGGCCGACTGCTCTGGAATATTCAGCATGCTAAATATTAGATTTTCGCCAGCGAGGTGTCAGAGACGCGTCAGCGAGCCTCTTTGATTTCATTAGTTCACACATAAAGACTGCAGAGCGCCGAGCTCCCCCGATCTGACGGCAAGCTCGTTAATTTCAAAATCGGGCTCAAATCAGGCTTAAAATCCTGTAGTGTGAACTAGGCTTTAGCTGCCATCATTAAAAGCTTTCATATAATGTATTGAATATGTTTCAGTAGTTCAGTACTTTCTCCTTGTATCATTTCATTGTAATTACACGTAACTCATTTTTTCAGATTTGTTTGGTTTTGTTTTATTTTTATGATTGTATTGTTTGGGTTTTTACCCAAATTTGGTTTAATTCCATGTTGACAGCTCCTTATAAATATATTATTTCCAGGAAAAAACATGATGTGTTCAATCCTTATTTTCCCTGCTGTATCTGAAAAACTGTCAATCATTTTATAAGCCCCTCCCCCTTTGATGCAGGTCATTGAGATTGCAAATCTTGAATCCACAATACGCGTTTACATTTCATTCTTTCCTAAACACAGACCAACTCCTCTGGCCGGTGACTGTGGTGTGGGTCCTACCCAAACAAACCTCTCTTGTAGGCTTTGGCAGGATCCATGAAGCTATGATGTAACTGGTGTGGGACGTGTGGGAGGCCAATCAAAGTGTACGAGGAGGGTAAGAACAAAGCCAAAAAACATGAAAAGCAAATAAACTCGAAGCTTAAGAGCCAAAGCCCATCATGTGTGCTCAACAAAACAGATGATGTTCTCTGTGGTTTATTGGCTGCTTTGCATTTAATACGTATATAAAAAAGGTGCACGTTTCTCTCCTACAACAAAACAAGTGCCTTGGTCTTCTGGGTCTCTGTGACAAGAATTTACATAACTTTACATGCTTATCTGATCAAAACTGATATGTAATTGAATCATTGAGGCAGCGCAAGGTCCCAGAGCAAAACTTTGATCAAAGTGAGTTTTGGTGAGTCATAAGTAGGCCCACAGGGAATCCGCAGATTTTTGATCCTATCATTCAATCTGTTCATTTACTTATATTGTATACTTAATAAAGTGGCACGGTGGTTCAATGGGTAGCACTGTTGCCTCACAGCAAGAAGGTCGCTGGTTTGTGTCCCGGCTGGTTCAGTTGGCATTTCTATGTGGAGTTCGCATGTTCTCCCCATGTTCATGTGGGTTTCTCTCGGGTGCTCCGTTTTCCCACACAGTCCAAAGACATGTGCTAAAGGTGAGTTGGATTAACTAAATTGGCTGCAGTGTATGTGTGTGAATGAGTGTGTATGGATGTTTATGGTGACCCCTGATAAATAAAGGGACCAAGCTGAAAAAAAAAATAAATTAATGTATACTTATTAACTATATACTTGTATTTAAATATATATTCATTCAGATGTTATAAAATAATTTCAGTAATATTATTGAACAATATGCAAATGTTTATGTGATTTATGTACAATAGCATTTGTAAAGTCTTTTAGTAGATATATTATGAGACTTTGTTCATCAAAAAAATGGCTCTAATTGGATTTGAATTGTAAACCTTTAAATATATATATACTGTATATATTTATACACTTGAAGTTAGAATTATTAGCCCCCCTGTTTTTCCCCCAATTTCTGTTTAACGGAGAGTAGATTTTTTTCAACACATTTCTAAACATAATAGTTTTAATAGCTCATTTCTAATAACTGATTTATTATATGTTTGCCATGATGACAGTAAATAATATTTGACTAGATATTATTCAAGATACTTCTATACAGCTTAAAGTGACATTTAAAGGCTTAACAAGGTTAATTAGCTTAACTAGGCAGGTTAGGGTAATTAGGCAAGTTATTGTATAATGATGGTTTGTTCTGTAGAGTATCGAAAAAAACATAGCTTAAAGGGGCTAACAATTTTGACCTTAAAATGGCTCTTGAAAATTAAAAACTGCTTTTATTCTACCCGAAATATAACAATTAAGACTTTCTTCAGAAGAAAAAATAGTATCAGACATACTGTGAAAATGTCCTTGCTCTGTTAAACATCATCTGAGTGTCAGGATTCTGCCACTCTGGTCTTGTTAATTCCTGTTTTGGCAGAGTCCAGACATTAGTCCTGTCATGTCTTGTGTTGTGCTCGACTTTTCTCGGAAGTTTTCTCGGATCGAGCATTGCTTTTGTCATTGTGTGTGTGTGTCTCTGTATGAGCGTCATTTGTGAACGCGCTTGGACCGTATGCGTTCCCGCTTGATGTGGGCGCGTGAGGTCTGTGCGTTTTTGCAATTGCGCACTCCCGTCTGAGTGTTCACGTTCGTCTGTCTGCAGTGTATTGTGTCATTCCCAGCGTCTCAGTGTAGTTGGTTTTGGTTGGCTCTGGGATGAAACATTCATGCTGCGTGTGTGAGTGCTTGCTGAGTGTTTTCATTTATTGTGTACTCGTGTCTCGCGTTCAAGCTTCTGTTGGTGTTGTGTTTAGCAGTGCTTGTGTTGTCATATGAACATGTGGTAAATGAGTTCTCTTATTGGCTGCGTGTTCTAGTCTCGTTTTATTTGTCATGTGCTTTCCCGTCTATTGTCTTGTCCCACCCTCCTTGTTTACCCCATTATTAGTTAATTCTGTTTATCTGTTTGTGTGGTGATTTACTTCTGCTTATATTCTCCTCATGTCTGCTGTCCTGTGCCAATTCGTCATCGATATTTCCCTGTCCTGTTGTGTCCAGCCCTGCTTTGTCCTGCCAGCCCAGTCAAGTCTGTTTTTGCCTTTTGATTCATGTTTTCCACCTCGGGGTGGTTTGTTTTGCCTTATTTATTAAATTTATAAATTATTTTGTCTGCAATTAGGTCCTTGCTCAGCATTTTTTAAGGTATAATTTTAGACATAAATAACATCCTAATTTAAAGGTTAATATAGTTATAATAAGCAAAATGTCAAGTGTAAAAAACATAGTGCTGGGCAAAGATTTTTTACGATTAATTGCATCTAAAAGTTTGATTTGACATAATATGTGTACACTATAAAACCCATTAACTCAAATTGTTTGAGGAAACCGACTGTGGCAAACCATTTAAGTTTTGAAACAAAATTGTTTGAGTACTTTAAACTTATATATACACTGTACGTTAAGTCACATACACCTATATCTTTTGTGTTGATATCGTTGAGTATTAGTAACTTAAACATTTTAATTTCAGTTATAAAATCGCTATTAGTTTAATTAACTTAAACTAATTAAGTCCAAACAACTATATAACTACTCAAATGGTTTGGTATTGCTTCTAGCATTAGAGTTTACACACAAAAAAGTACAATTAAGTAATTCATAACTCATTCGATTTGAGTTCTGCTTAATAAAAACCAGTTTATGAGTCACCATAACTCTTTTTTTTTATTTAGTCAAGGTAACATTTTAAAAAAAGTATAAGTTACTTAACAAGTAAGTATAAGTTCCTTAAGTTAGTGAAGTTAATAACTAATGTATTACATTTAGTTATTCTCACTGTTTTACAGTGTTTTACAAAGTATTTTGTTTTATCCGATTAATCAAAGAAATTATTGGCCAATCAATTATCAAAATAATCATTAGTTACAGCCCTCGTTTATTCCATTTCATCTTCTGAGGTGAAAGTCATTTATTGTACATGAAAAAAGGCACCAAAGTGGCATCTCCTAAAGGCAGCAAATTACATATTTCTTTTTGATATTTGGCACCAGTTTATCAGATTTTGTTTTCTTTGACTCACTGAATGAAAACAGTTATTTATTAGTTCTTTAGCCAGTTAGTTAAGTATTATATGCAATATTCCAGATTTGCATATAAGTTAAATTCGCACCTTAGGATGAAAATACAGCTATTGTGAACAGGATAGTTAAAGATAGAATCAAGCTTTAAAAAGAGAAAAATATTATTAAAAATAATAGTATTATGGTTCGTATTACCAGTGTTGGTATGCAAGTCATCTCAAATCATACATTAGCAGAAACAGAAAAGATGCATTTAACTGTTGATTATCACTGATAATCTTGTTAGCTCAAGAATCATAAAAGGAGATCAGTCAAATTCATTAACAAATCATCCAGACTTTTCTGAGAAGCATCTCAAGAAGGATTTGTTGATGAACTGGACATTGCTGCATTTCACGAGGATGACATTTTGAGCATTTTAAGGTCTTAATTCACAAAACGAGTTTTAATTCACTGCAAGAGCGAAGAAAACACAAAGTCATTTATATCTGCATATGTAAATAAGGACAGCATCTGCAGTTCTGGATGAGCTATTAGTTCAATAATTATTCATACTGACTGAGCACAATTGGACAAACAGTTTTCTCCATCGATTATGTTTCTGGCAGTGATTCGGTGTTTATTGGGTTTTTGTAATAATGTGTCAATCCTTATGATTAAAACTGAAATAAGATGCAAAGTTGCAAACTACAAGTCAAACAGCAACTTTTAAATATAATCAGCCACTATTTAGGCCAAACAGACATAATCTTTCATGAGGTTTGGTTACTAAGATTTAGTTTGAGGTGTCCTATTTTTACTTTTTTACTGAGTCTGGATTGGTTAAATTTAATTGAATACTTTTATCTAGTATGGATGCATTTAACTGTTAAAAAAAGAGAGAGGTTTGGAAAAATGTGTATGAGTGAGTGTGTATTCAAGTGTGTGTGTGTGTGTGTACTTAACATAATATTCATTTTTAAGTGAACTAACAATTTAAGCAATGCAATTTTTAACACTGATTGTATGAAAAATAATGTCTTTTAAAATATACACAATCACAGCTCCATTTGTGTTGGAACAACATGAATGAATTAAATTAGCTTATTTTTTTTTTTTACAAATGTAAGTGGATTGATCATAAAACAATTGAGCTGTCCCAAAAAAACTTAAGAATTGTGGTGTTTCAGCTCATGTTAAAATAATAGTTTGAACAAACAGCAAGAGTGTAATGCGACACTGAAGTCTGAAGTTATGATGATGCTGAAATTTGAATATATATTCAAAGAGAAAACTGTTATTAGAAAAACTGTTATTAGCAATTATTATTGGTTTGTTAAAGATTTTCAAAAATAAATAAAAATAGCACTGACCCCAAGCTTTGGCATTTCCAAGCACACAGAACTATTTCATCTCAAAAGACTGATGAAAATGTAATTCCTTATGATATATATATATACATATATATATATATATATATATATATATATATATATATATATATATATATATATATATTTTTTTTTTTTTTTTTAAAGTGCTTAGTATTATCTTTATCTCATTCCTTTACTCCGCATTACCCAGAAGAAAAAGCAGCACAGGTGCAAATCCTCTTCTGCTCATTTTTATGGTGTATCTGGCTTTAGGAGGTTGGACGGTGTTATAAAGTGCTGATCAACGCTGATGCTATTTTAAAGTGTCTGCCTCCCGGCGCCAGGAGAATGCAAATAGAGGTGACTGATGACGTCAAATAATAATAAAAGAATAATAAAAGCATAACCGAACCAACATAAGAAAATCATCAGGAGGCCACTTGAATATTCTCTGCATTTAAGATTTATTGTAATGTGTTTTGAGTAAAGTTTCTTTTTTTTTATTTGTTCTGCAAATGATGACCTTTCTTCCTATAGTTTACAATAAAAATTCTGTTATGTAGAGCATTTTTTGAGCATAAAATAACAAAAAAGTCAGCTTGTTTTCGGAAATGTTTATATCTACTTTTAGACAATGTTCTTCAGAACTTCAGAAGCATTAAGAAATTGTTATTATTATTTAGTGTATTAATATTTTGAATAACCTTGATTTTCAATAAAAATGAATAAAAACATTTGTTTTGTTATGTTTTTTGGCCAATTTTAGTCATTTTTCTGAAGAAAAAAACAAGGTAATATTCTTTATAAAACTGAAATGTCATCAGACCATAAAATATATCATAAAGTAACATTTTACTCACACATTTAACTAATAATCTTTAAGAGAAATGTTCAAATGTTCTTTCCTCTAATTTTTTCCACAGCTGTATTCCAAGACATCAGTGCTCAATGAGAAGACATTTTAGAATTTGATTTGCATTCTGAATGAGTATCAAGGACTTGCCTCATGAATAAATGTTAACTGAAGGAAAACAGCTGATTTATTCTCCCTGTAAGAGAACATTTTGTACCTCGACTGCTTTAGAGAAGAGAAACTCTACATAATCCAGCTGAACTCAGACATCCTGTGTTTCTCAACACAGACAGCTGACTACTTCACCTTTTAGTGCTGTGATGCAATTGTACTTTGTTTCAAACAATCTTATTCTTGTAATCAAATTCCAGATCTTCAAGACAGTCTGGGCAAGTCACTTTCAAGAAAGTATTTGGGCCCCATTATACACCCGGCGCAATGTGGTGCAAGGTGCGACGCAATAGTTGTTTGCTAGTTTCAGCTTGGAGCAAGAGGCTTTTTCAGTTCATTCATAACAATTTGCTTTGGTATAATGTTATTATTATTAGCAGTATTATTTATTATATCCATATTTATATTTGTTTTATTAAAAACAAGCTTAGATTTGCCCACCTGTCAGGTTTCAGATCATATGGGGCATAGCATGTGTATTAGGATATAACTCAGGTTTTTGAACACACTTCGTTATTATTGTTCATTTATTCGTTTGCTGGAAATTAGAACTGAATTTAGAAACAGTTCAAAAACAAATATTTGCGCTTAACAAATGAAATTAATTATTTATAGGCTAATTGATTTCTGTGCATACAAGGTTTCCCTATTCACGAGAGCGAAAGTTAAAGTAGACAATGAGAGGCGTTATCTCTCATTCTCGCGCTGCAGATGCTCTGTTTAACTGTTTTCTTGCTAGTGAAATGCTCAGTTTTTCTACTTACAAAGTCGTCATGTAAATAGCAAATGCACCATGGCGCGAACCCAACTGGCTCTTAAAGGGAATGGGAGATGAGATTATTGTTATTATTGTTTATGCTCAAAACACAGCTATAACTCATTAAGAAAATAAACTCAACCCTTTTAGATCATGCCACACGGCGCAAAGCGGATTTTTCCGTCCTTATATTAGCAAAAGTGGACTCTGACACGCCATGAAAGAGTTTGCGCCCTGTGCTTTGCGCATGGACCGTCAAAATAGAGCCCTTTGTCTTGTTTCTCTTGTGACTGATGGTCAGGTCAGTGGAGTTAATATTCGCTCCTTTTACAGCAAACTCATTATGAGTCAAGAGAAGCTTGAAGCTCCTGTCCCCTGAGGACAGACTGTATGTAAAAACAAAAGCGCTCGTCAAACCTGCAATAACTTGTTTGTGATTAGCACTACTGATGCGTTCAAATCTGACACGTCAAACCCAAACTCCAACAAGAACGAAAAAGCTCTATAGGAAAAATTGAGATATCAACTGAAATCCATTTTTACCAGGATTTATGATTTATACCGTAGCTATGTGTATTGAGACAAATGTCATTTTAGTTTTATTCTGTAAAGAACTGATGACATTTTCTCCTAATGTAAAATAAAAATGCTGTTATTTTAAGTATTTATTACTAATGAAATAAGTGAAAATGCCATGTTTTCAGACACGTTTCTACTATTTTTTAAACAACACTATACTTACATTCAACTTTATAAAGCAATATTTAGTGTAACAACTCTGGTTTGAGATTAGTAATACTGATGGGTACAAATCTGACACGTCAAACTTAAACTCCAACAACCAAAAAAAAGATCACCTGAAATCCATTTTTTCAGGATTGATGATGTAATTTAACATTTAATAACTTTTCATTTTCAGTTTCTTATGTAACTTCATGAAATAACTGAAAATGACACATTTTTAGATATGTTTTCATTAATTTTTAGACAACACTATACTTGCGTTCAACTTCATAAATCAATATTTAGTGCAATATCTCAGATTTGTTAGCACAATAAGCTTGTGAATTTACATTCTGTACACTCAAATAATTCCTTTTAGAACAATGTCAACATTTCTTTTTGCCAAATATACTGAGTAAATGTTAAAGGAATTAAATAATTTATATATACTTTATGGCAAAATGTCATTAAAAATAAAAAAACATATTTTATTCTCATCTCAACAGGCCTCGTTCACTGTTTTTTTTTATTTTTATTAAAATGTCAATTCCTTCATACGCAGCAAAACTGTTCACACCTGCTGTCTTATAAATGGTCAACACCATGTATTCCTAGTTGAATCTTTCAATATTAGCTTAAGAAACGCACCACAATTTCCAATAATTACTTTATAATTTCCCATGACACCCAAAATAAAAACATTTATAATTCTGACAAATTGTCATTTTTTGATTTGAAGTCATTATTTAAACAGGGGCATGCACAACAATACATTAATCTTAAAAAAGGCAATCTGTTTTGTACCAGGTGTAAGCAAAAACTGCTATTTTCCACCTGTAGTCCCTGGACAGGTAGAATGAAAGAACAAAAATGCTCTAAATGACATTTTTTTGTTTGAAATATGGTCTTCCATATACCTCCTATCTATTCCAGTGTAATTAGAACATTAGATTTAAAAATAAAATCAAGTAAAAAAGCAAGTAATAATAATAAAAATAATTTAATAATTATATTTTTACTTACTACAGTATCCACCATTTCCACCAAACACGTTAACCAGAACTCCAGACTGAGAGTAAATTCGTTTTTTTCTCTGCCAGAGTCACTTTATTTTTTTTAGAAGTTGCACAGGTATAAGCGATGGCATCTTGTTACAGTTGATACATAGCTACACTCAAATAGAGCTTTAACATCAAGATTCAAGCGAAAAGTGTGGTTCTCTGGATTAGTTGGTTATATAAGCACTAAACAATGCTATTTGATTTGTTACAGAAGTCTTCAGTATATGAACCACCAATGAAACCAGCTCAGACTCTATGTCACCCAACCTACATTTCTGCAAAACGCAAAATATGTTGCTCTGGATACATTTGTTACACATTTAAGATGACATATCCACTAGAGGATGCTGCATTTTTGAAAATCTGAATGATGCTATGAATCTACATTTCACATACACGCCGTGTATCATGCAGCTAGTCATATAGACCACCTAGACCAGAAAAAACTATAGTCTAATCCCTTCATTAAGCCCAACCTATAGTGTTTTCAAAGGCAAACATAGGCCATGTCCACATTAAGTTTTTGTTTAAAAACAGATATTTTTCTCTCTGTTTTGGCCTTCACATTGAAACAGTGTTTTTAGGAAACGGAGGCTTTCGAAAATGATGATGCATTTTAATCAAGTGATGCAGTCATGTGACCAATTCAGCTGACATTGAGGCGACATTGTGAAGCAGATGTTTTGGAACCTTTTCATTTTTAACAGGTTTATTAAAGGTTAATGTTAGTTTGCAGGGCTGTAGACTAACTTTTTGCACTGGTGGCGGCCACATTTATTTCTAAGGTGCACTAGAACAAAAGTTAGGTGCACCCAAATTTCAACTCAATTTTTGACCACATTGCATTTAACACCACAGTTTTACAAGTTCACTTAAAAAATAAAATAATAATAATTAATTAATCAATTATATTTTTACTTAAAACTCAGACATAATAAATGCAGAAAAACAGACTAACTGGACAAACCAGAAAACTTAATCATCTGATATTTTATGAAAAATAAAGTCTGTTCATCAAGATGATTTGGGTCAAAACTGATCTGGTTTGGATTAATTGTCAACTCATACAGCACTTCTTTAACCTCAATTTAAAAATGAACTGTGCAAAAAATTTTATATTTACATTGGACGTCAAATTTATGTAATATCCCAATTTTTGAATGGAAACCTGACTTGAACGTGAAAAGATAGCTGTAGATGGCAGAGTAATATTAGCCATATAGCAAAAAAGATGCTTCATGATATCAAAAATCAGGTGAAAAAAAGTCTCTGTAAACCTGCTATGATATGACGAGCTGTCTTAAAGCATGAGGTGAGTCTGCTCTTCAAGCCTTAAGGCTTGTTGTGTCTGCATGGTGTTTAGTTTCTCTCATAAACTGAAATCGCCCCGCAGCAAGTGTACACCCTTCTGTTGAACAGTAAACACGTCCCTTTAACTGGCATGTTTAATCAATTCGGAGTGTCACATGTGTTAAAAGACACTGGATGCATGACGGCTGGGACATCTGCTGTTGCGCAGTTGAGTTTGCATTGTTAATGTGAAGAGACATTCCTTGGCTGATTGATTAAATGTGTCAGATCAGTTGCACAAATGCTGGTTTTTATTGCAGTGGCTTCAACTTTTTTAAAACATCTACAGACATCGAATGTGGTTTGTTAATCCTGTCCTCACACCTAAAATCCAAAAACAATTTCTGTTGTTCTGTAATAATTGTTTTATTGCTTACATTGACCAATAATGGATATATTAAATGCACGTAAAAGCATGTTTAAAAAAGTGGCTGTACAAATTGTCCTAGAAAAAAAAATGTAAAAAAAAGTTATGATTTTAATAATAATATTAATAATAATAATAATAATAATAATTATTATTATTATTATTATTATTATTATTATTAACTACTCATATTCTATTAATAAAAATAATAATATAAAATATTTAACTTATAAATAATTATATAAATAATAACTGCAGTAATAATATACAATCAACATTTAAAATAATATATACAAACACTTTTATTATTTAAATTTCAATATTTTATATTATAAACATATGCATCCTAAACCTCTTAAAAGCATGAGGATAATCCTGCCCTTAAGAAGTGATGTTCTTACAGTCCCAACGTGCTGAGCTGAACTTCTAATCTGGCTAATCCACACACAAACACACTCACACACACACACACACACACACACACACACACACCTGTCTGGAACATGCTTATCCAGCAGCGAGTCTGTCCATCAGCCCGACAGCATCTGCTGCCCAATTCCTGAGGTTCTGGCTCAGGGCAGAAGCAGACGGCAGTAAACACAGTGAACCACACCACATTACTACAGTAACCACCATTTCCACCAAATACATACTATTAACCAGAACTCCAGACTGTGAGGAAATTCACTTTTTTCTCTGCCAGTACCACTTTATTTTCTTAAGAGATTGCACAGGTGCCACTACCAATTTTTGCTAATGAGCAAAACTTATAAGTAGTGGCATTTTGTTACATTTAGATACACAGCTAAACTCAAATAGAGCTTTATCATCAAGATTCAGATGAGAAGTCAGAGTCAAGTGAGTTTTTAGTTAATGTGTTTCTCTGGATTAGTTGTTACATGCGCACTAAACAGTGCTGTTTGAGATCGTTGCAGACGTCTTTAGCATATTCTCCACCAATGAAACCAACTCAGGCTCATTGAAAATATGCGCATCAGCTTAAATGGATACATTTGTTGCAAATCTGAAACATGTTATGGATCTACATTTCACATACACACTGTGTGTCATGTCGCTTGTCATATAGACCACCTAGACTAGGAAATCTATGGCCAAATCTCTTCCTTCAGCCCAAACAATAGTGTTTTCAAAGGTAAACATGGGCCATGTCCACACTAGTACTTTTGTTAAACATGCATAAACTTTGTCAGCATCCCTAGCCAAGTGGTTAAGTGTGCCGACATATACTGTAGCACCATAGTGCTCACGGTGACCTGAGTTCCATGCTGACCATTCCATTCTCTCTGCTCCCAATGCTTTCCTGCCTGTCCTTCACTATCCTATTCTATCCCAATAAAAAGGTAAAAATAATAATAATAAAAATTATTAAAAAAAGCATAATTTTTTCTGTGTTGGCCTTTCGTCCACGCTGAGACAGCGTTTTTAGGAAATGAAAATGGATCTTTTCTGAAATTGCAGTAAAAGGTGGCTATATTTGAAAATGCTGTTTTCGTGTTGCAGTATAGACTGTAAAAACAAAGGCTTTCCAAAAAAATCATGGCCAAAACAATGAGGCATTTTAGTGATCAATTCAGCTAACATAGTAAAGCAGATGTAAGGTAATATGTGTATTATATAGCTCATTTATCGTGTATGCCCGTACACCAAAAGCGCTTTACAATGATGAGGGTGGGGTCTCTCTTCACACCACAACCAGTGTGCAGCATCCACTTTGGTGATGTGACGGCCGCCTCAGGACAACGGCGAAAGTGCGTTCACCACACACCAGCTATAAGTGGAGTGGAGAGACAGTGATAGAGCTAATTCAGTGGATGGGAATGATTGGGTGGCCATGAAGGGTAAAGGCCGATGAAGGGACTTTGGCCAGGACACCTGAGTTACATCCCTACTCTTTATGAGAAATGCCATGGGATTTTTAATGATCACAGAGATTCAGGACCTCGGTTTAATGTCTCATCCTAAAGATGCCGCCCACTGACAGTATAGTGTCCCCTTCACTTTATTGGGGTATTAGGACTCACACAGATCGCAGGTTGAGCACCCTTTGCTGGCCTCACTAACACCATTTCCAACAGCAACCTAGTTTTCCCATGTGGTCTTCTATTCAGGTACTGACCAAGCTCAGCCCTACTTAGATTCAGTGAGTAACCAGTCTTGGGCTGCAGGATGATTATGGCTGTGACCAAATCAAATTGGCTGTTTTGGATGTTCCATTTTAACAGCTTTGTTAAAGTTTAATGTCAGTGTATGTTCCACATTGTCTTCCTTTTAATGACATGGAATGTTTACTGGGAGCTTTTTTTTTAGCCATGATTTCGCCACAATGTTTCAAAGAGACAGAAAGTAAATAAACGCCAGGCGGATATGACGCAAGTAAAATGGTCTCACGTCTGTGCACATTCACAAGTACTGAACGAAAGCATTTCAGTTGTTTTAGTGTGGCTGACAAAAAGAATTGAAAACGGTAGTGTGGACATGAAGCGTTTTTAGACAAAATCTATCCTGTAATTTATCCTGATTAGAGTAGATGTAGACATAAGAGTGAAGTGCACTGCGACCACATACATTTAGCTTGATAGATTCACCTGCTACTTTCAACTCAATCTACTGTCAAATGTACTTTTTCTAAAAAGTGTATAATATTATTATTACAAGTCAGGTGTTGTTGACACCATGCTTTAATATGAAATACACAATTAACACATACTGGTACATGACATGTACTACTTCTCAGAGGATGTTTTGTGTGTGTACTTGTTTATGTGGTTTACGGGGACAAAATTGTAGAATGACAGGTTTGACCTAATTGTAGTCTATTATGGTGGTTTACGAGGACATGGCTTGTGTCCTCATAATTCAAAATGCTGAACAGTTATACTTTATTTTAAATTTGACCCAGGTTTCCAGTAAGGGTTGGGTTTAGGGGTAGGCCATATAATAAGCGGTTTTTACAGTATAAAAACAGTATGCCTAAAGAGAGTCCTCGTAAACCATATATACAAGTGGATGTTGTGATGTGCATGTATAGACTCACCTGCATGTTTGTGGTGAGGATGAGCTCTCTGAGCCTGTGGACAACTGCCCTGCTGCAGAAACAGAGCGGCTCCCTTCACCATGAAGAAACTCTCGCTCAGACTGCAAGACAGAGAGCAAAAAAGATGCAGGAGGTTTATTAAATATGAAAGACATACTACATTTAACCTAAAGCTGAACAATGCAATATTTTGTTTTTTCCTGTAATATACAGTTGAAGCCCACAGTTTTTTCCCCCTAATTTCTGTTTAATGGAGAGTAGATTTTTTCAACACATTTCTAAACATAATAGTTTTAATAACTCATTTCTAATCACTTATTTTATCTTTGCCATGATGACAGTACAAAATATTTGACTAGATATTTTTCAAGACACTTCTATACAGCTTAAAGTGACATTTTAAAGCTTAACTAGGTTAATTAGCTTAACTAGGCAGGTTAGGGTAATTAGGCAAGTTATTGTATAATGATGGTTTGTTCTGTAGAAAAAAAATAGCTTAAGAGAGCTAATAATTTTGACCTTAAAAAAAAAAACAGCTTATATTCTAGCTGAAATAAAACAAATCAGACTTTCTCCAGAAGAAAAAATATTATCAGACATACTGTGATAATTTCCTTGCCCTGTTAAACATAATTTGGGAAATATTTAAAAAAAGAAAAAAAAAAACTCAAAGCAAAGACAAACAAAATGTTTTATGGTTTCTGGAAAGTCTAATGGTATACAAGTACAAAACTTGAATAATCAAATGTTCTAATATTTGATTTGTTAAACATTTTAGTCTTAATCGTGAAAAAAAATACAATTAATTATTGTGTAAACTACAAATGTTATAATCCCCTATAGACAAGTGGTTTAAAAATCACTTAAAACAAAACAATCCAATTAAAAACTTTCCCTCTATTATGGTTAAACTTTACAATGACCCCATAATGTTCTGAATTCTTTGTCAACACCACTCAGATTTCTTAAGGGATAAACAAACTGCAACTCAACTGACATCGCAGATCATGCGTTTGGACTAATATGAATTTGCACATCGAGATGTCGATGCTGAAATGATATACTGTGCAGCCCTAATTTAAACACAAAAACATTCACGTGAATTATCATCACGTGTAATATCATAGAGAAAAGAATCAGCAATAAATTATATTATATTACAATATTACTTTTTCTTTTTCCCAGTGATGAGTTGCAGCTGAAAGGGCATCCGCTGCATAAAACATGTGCTGGATAAGTTGGTTGTTCATTCCGCTGTGGCGACCCCAGAATAATAAAGGGACTAAGCCGAAAAAAAAAAAGAATTATTTAATGAATATTACCCTTACTTCTTTTCTTACATTGTTGAGTTTTTTTAGTATTCCATATCAGTCAAGGCAGGAGTAATGATTTTCGAAAAGCCAGCTTTATCATTTCAGAAATAAATAAATAGATTAAAAAGATTACAAATAATATTTCACAATATTACAGGATCTTTAAATGACTTTTAAATCAAGAACATCTTCATCTCATCACTTTTTTTTTCCATAGCTGTACACAAACCTGCTTTTTTTTCTGTTGAACACAAAATAAGCTACTTTGAAAAATGTTGAGGGGCGTCACGGAGGCGCAGTGGGTAGCACGATCGCCTCACAGCAAGAAGGTTGCTGGTTCGAGCATCAGCTGGGTCAGTTGGCATTTCTGTGTGGATTTTGCATGTTCTCCCTGTGTTCGTGTGGGTTTCCTCTGGGTGCTCCGGTTCCCCCCACAGTCCAAAGACATGTGGTACAGGTGAATTGAGTAAGGTACATTGTCCGTGTATGTGTGTGAATGAGTGTTTATTGATGTCTCCCAGTGATGGGTTGCAGCTGGAAGGCCATCTGCTGTGTAAAACATATGCTGGATAAGTTGGCGGTTCATTCCGTTGTGGTGACCCCAGATTAATAAAGGAACTAAGCCGAAAAGAAAATGAATGAATGAAAAATTTTGAAAAACGGTAACCATTGACTTCCATAGTAGTGTTTTTCCTAAAAACGGAAGTCAATGGTTACCGGATTCAAACACTTTTCAAAATATATTCTTTTGTGTTCACCAATAAAATTAAAAAGCATGAAACCATCTCTTTACGAGCATTTGTGATAAATACAGTAAATGACCATGCTCCCTCTCTCAATATGAAAACAAAACCCTGTGTGAATGAACTAGTGTATGACTGCACATCTTCAATCCTCTGCGGCTAAATTTTGCATGTTATACAACCTGTCTCACCAGCAGATATGACAGGTGCTTCAGGTCTGTGATTTCAGGTGCTTCAGTAATTAACGTCATGCACTTAAACACAAACAGAAATGTGAAGCTCCCGAGGATCACTTTTATTCTGATATACTATGACACCAGTAATGAGCTAGAAAATACAGTGCTTGGAAAAGACAAGAATACAGCTGTTAACTTGTGCAGAGAAGCTAGTGAGCTGCTACGGCCTGCTGTCATAACAGGGTAGAGATGGTTCTTGTTAATTTGACTGAACATAGTGGCAAACTACATGACTTTTGCCTTCAGATTTGATCTTTAGATGTACAACACAAACAGAACAGAAAGAGTTAAAGAGCAACAAACAGATATACCAATTAATTTCGTTTTGTTGAGAGTAAATGATGATGACTTCTAAAAATTTGGCGGTGTCACTTCAGAAATGAATATTTCAATGAATTAAAATGCAAAAAAAAAAAATGTAAAAATGATTGTATTATTCTACAATTATATTATATAATAGTACAATATTTTATTATTATATCCTGCATTTTTTCAGTGTGTATGTAGTGGATTTTTTAAACCAATAAATGCAGTACACTCTAAAAAACGCTGGGTTGGTTTTTTAACCCAAATGCTGGGTTGAGACTGCTGGGTAACAAATTTGGGTTGATTCAACCCAATTTGGGTTGAAAATCGATCTTTATCTATAACCCAGCAGTGCTGGGTTGGGAACGCGGACGTGAAAGAGAGCACGCACGTCACGTCAACATGCAGGGACATCAACGTGAGAAACCGCCATTTTCTTTGCGCTGTCTTTGAGGGGAAGCGAGTGAAATTCTGTGTGAGACGTAAGTTATTTAGTGTGTATTTAACAATTTTCATAAGAAATAACACACTTAGTTTACTTAGTATAATATACACGCGCTTTTTTTTCTGTTTCTCCGCCTGATGGCCGACTTGTTGCTCCGCCTCACGCTGACCTGTGCTCGCCTTATGGCTGAACTGTTGCTCCGAGTCCGCCTGACGAGCCACCTGTTTCTCCGGACCTGTTTCTCCGGACCCGTTTCTCCGCCTAACGGCGACCTGTTTCTCCGGACCTGTTTCTCCGCCTAACGCCTGAGCTGTTGCTCCGCCTAACGCCTGACCTGTGCTCGCCTCACGCCCAGCCTGTTGATCGGTGGACGGGTAAGCGCGCATGGCATCGGAAGGAACTCGAAAAGTATAAGGTAACTAATGAAACTAACGTGAAGCATGTTTGATGACCACTTTATAAACACAACACCTAGGATAATTTAGGAGCTTTTTATTGTAATAAAATGCCTTTTGAATGACACAGATTTTTATGTTGGCTAGGTGATGACAGTAAGTAACGTTACTGTGATTTGTGATCTTTCTGGGGTGTTAACTGTAAAGCAGTAAGTAGTATTTTTACTCTTGTATTTCTTAAGTTTGTTCATGGATTTTTGTGACAATACTTTGATGCATAAGTGTTGAATTCAGCTTCTAACAATGTTTTTTTTTTTATCAAAATATATACAATAATTGTCCTGCTCTGCATGTACATTTTGTTTAGCTGTACATCTGTACATTGAATAGCAAATGTTATTAATTTACTATGAGCATTTTACATTCTAGACGTGATTTGAGCTATCTTTAATTAATCCTGTATGTAAGGGTCGTTTCATGCTAACGGAAATGTCTGAGCTAAGGCTAATTCCAACCTAATCATCTTCGACTGCAAAAAGAAAAAGTTTGACCACCGTTTTATGTGACACCCTGGATAATTATTATCATTTAGGAGTATTTTTGTGATATAGTGACTTTTGGCTAACATGATCTTTTTTTACTTAATTTTGCTTAAACGCTTTTATCTGTTATTCTTTTTCAGATGGATAATTGCGTGAAAATCAAACTAAAAGAATGCAATCTTGAGGAGTTAATCCCCACATTTGAAGGTATGTAATAATATTTTACTTGGTTCATTGTAATCATTAGGGCTGCCCTTGTCTAAACATTTGTCTGGTTGACTTGTGATGTTCATTTGAAGCATTAGTTGAATAATTACAGATTTATTAATAAACCATTTATTCATTAATTCATTTTCTTTTTGACTCAGTCCCTTTATTAATCTGGGGTCGCCACAGCGGAATGAACCGCCAACTTATCAAGCATATTTTTTACACAGCGGATTCATGCAGCATACATTGACTTTGCCAGTGTGGACTTTTTTTCTGCAACTAGTGGGTAGCACATTCGCCTCATAGCAACAAGGTCACTTGATCGATCCTTGGCTGGGTCAATAGGCCTTTCTGTGTGGAGTTTGCATGTTCTCCCCGTGCTCGCGTGGGTTTCCTCCAGGTGCCCCGGTTTCCAAAGACGTGGTAAAGGTGAATTAAGTAGACTAAATTGTCAATGGTGTATGTGTGTGAATGAGTATGTGTTTCCCAGTGATGGGTTGCAGCTGAAAGGGCATTCGCTGCATAAAACTTATGCTGGATATGTTGGTGGTTCATTCCATTGTGGTTACCCCAGATTAATAAAGCGACAAAGCTAAAAAGAAAATGAATGAATGAATAATAAATTTTTAGTTGACTAATGGTTATTCAATTATTAGGGGGCAGCCCTAGTAATCATTAGCCACTTCAACACTTTAAACTGAGAGATTGAACTCTAATGCCAATTTGTTTTTGTCTGGTTATTTTTTAAAATCTGCTGTTCATGCAACCAGTGACATTCTCTTGTTTTATTTTTAGCACAGGAGCGAACCTTTCCTCGTTTTTAGGTCAATTTGAATACAATTCAGAGGGTAAGGATTCAATTAAAGGTTTCTCGATGCATAATGATGCATTTAATGCATAATGATTGTCTTAGTTATTTTATTAACAATGAAAATGTTATTTTTATGTTTGTTATTAGGGTGGCATGGGGGCGCAGTGGGTAGTGCTGTCACCTCACAGCAAGATGGTCGCTGGTTTGAGCCTTGGATGAGTTTCCCCTCCACAGTCCAATGACATGCGGTGTAGCTGAATTGGGTAAGCTGAATTGTCCATAGTGTGTGTGTAAATGAGAGTGTGATGGGTTGCAGTTGAAAGGGCATCTGCTGCGTAAAACATAAAAAGATGACGGTTTTGTGAAAGTTGTGATTTGGTCACAGCTATGGTTTCAAATTTTTAGTGATAAGATGCTTTATATAGATAGTGAATGCAACAAACTCTAAATGGCCTGTAAGCCAATTATTTTCATTTAAGGAGAAGTCCACTTCCAACAAAAGATTCACACATAATGTACTCACCCCCTTGTCACCCAAGATGTTCATGTCATTCTTTCTTCAGTCAGAAAGATTTTTTTTTTTAGGAAAATATTTCAGCAATTTTATCCATCTTGAACTGAGATTGTGCCTCATTTTTGAAGTTTTTAAAGAAAATTTAAATGCGGCTTCAAATGATACAAATACAGTTGCAAACAGTCCCAGCTCAGGAAGAAGGGCCTTATCTATTCTCATTAAGAAAACACAATTAAATACTTAATAATTTCAAATGCTCATCTTGCCTTACTATTACTTATTAAAAAAAGTTCCTTAGGCAAACCTGTTGTTGCATTGTCATCTTCACTCGGGCCAAAAAATTGCAGCATGGTGCCATGGTCAGTGGTTAACTAATGCCAACACTGGCTGATAGCTTGGTGTGTTATGGCCTTAATTGCTTCTAAAGGTATTTTAGGTGTTCTAAAGTTAACTCTAAAGATATTTAACTTTTACACTTTTGAGTTTTTAATAAATCTTACTTCTATTTATTTTTTCAGATTGGGACCAATATTGCTGAGTATCTTCATCCATTGAATTCAAGAATCTATTGAGTTTCCTCATGTTCTCATCCTTGGAGACCACCACTTCTTTCAAGCCTTTGCTCACGTGCTGTGCTATTTATTATTGCAAAGTACATTACTTGCCAAAGTGGACGTTTGCTATAAAGCATTCTACATCTTTGGTGTGAACTACCCCAAGCAGTGTTCCCTGGTGTGGCAGACTGTGGTTTATGGACATCCTGGGGAGGAGACACTAGCAGTAAGGGTTCTGCTAGCATTAATTTTTGCTGACAAACAGTAATCATTAATACTGTGACCTCACTGCTTCCTTGGATTCTGTGTTCTTTAACTTGTACTTTGGATTGTGGGGGAAAAGGAGCACCCAGAGAAAACCCACACGAACACGGGGAAAACATGCAAACTCCACACAGAAACACCAACTGACCCAGCTGAGGCTTAAACCACCGACCTTGTTGCTGTGAGGCAATCGTACTACCCACTGTGCCACCATGACACCCATTTCTAAAGAATAGTTTTAATAACTCATTTCTAATAACTGATTTCTTTTCTCTTTGCTATGATGACGGCACATAATAATGGACTAGATATTTTTTAAGACACTCTACACTGCAGTTACATTGCAACTAATGTTTCTTACAGACTCTTTTATATCTCAGGATTGATGTTTGCACATGATTGTTCGAGTAAAAGTTAAAAAAAGTTTTCCTATTTCAAATTTGTTTTAAAATGCTTCCATCCTCAGGTTTCATTTGAACTTTTATATCTGTTTTTTCTTCAAAACTGCATTCAAAACTGCATTTACATTGAACTGAATTATAGCTCATATATTGATGTTTGCACATAATTGTTAAAGGGAAAGTTATAAAATGTTTTCTTATTTTTTCTTAATATAAAATTTGTATTTTCTTAGTTTTTATTGTTTGTTTTGTTTTTTCAAGCTGTTTGATGCCTTTTCATGATTATTTTCACATATTTTTTTCTGCATTGCAGTTGATGATTTATATGAGAATATGTTGATGTTTGTGCTCAAATTACTTTCTGACTTCAGTCATTTAGATGCATTTTCATTATTACTTCCTTATACTATTGTTTTTCTCTACTCTGCAATAACATTGCAATTGCCTTACTGATGATTCCTGATTTATAAATGATGCAAATGTTTTTGAATGTATTTCAAATATGCATTTTCTTAAGGTAATTTGTCTGATTTCAGTCTGATGCATTGTTACTGAACTTTAGTCAGTATTTCTGTGATACAGTTTGATAAATTTTCACAGAAATCGTCTTAACCCTTTAACAACCCTTTCAAGAAAAAAAATTGGATTGCATTTCTCAACTGCTAATGTCGCTATTGAACACAATCAGTACATTTTAACACATGTTATAATTTCTAAAATATCAACCTCTACCAAATGATTGATATGTATGTTTATGGTAAAAGTACCAGAATTATGAAAAATCTGAAAAATTATGTGTAAGACCAATTAAAAAAAAAAAAAAAAAATATATATATATATATATATATATATATATATATATATATATATATATATATATATATATATATATATATATATATATATATATTTAAAAGAAATATTTTGAACACTAAATCATCTTTTTTCTTATGACTTTAACAGTCATTATTTAAAACAGTAAAAAAGAGGTCAACCATTTGGTAGAGCAGGCAGTCAAAGGGTTAATGCTGAGGTGCAGATGGGAAAAATCTCAAATTCATTTGGACACATTTTATCTTTTGTCATAAATAAAATTCCATTACTGAACAACTATGTATTGCTGTAGAATTGTTTTTATTTTAGTGATTTTAATCATCAGTTTCTAGATTAAATTTCTGACCCATTTTGGGTTACATTCAACCCAGCAGTGTAGTAATTTGTAACTAATAGTTGGGTTAAAATCACAACCCAGCATGCTGGGTTAAACTTGTAACCCAACTTGCTGGGTTAAAGTAACCCAGCGTTGGGTTTGTCCCTTTTTTACCCAGCGCTGGGTTACCAAAACAACCCAAATTGGGTTGTTTTCAACCCAGCAGTTTTTAGAGTGTATTGTTGAGTTTAATACTACTCTAGTGTAGTTCCTCAAAGTTATTGGAATCTTTATCCTCTTAAGGCCCAAAGTATTTTTTTTACATGTATTTTTTTATTTCTTTTTGCTATTTGGGCTTATTGGAATCTTATTAGAATAAGTATCATCTTTTGATATGATGTACTTTTAGAGAAAATTGATGTCCATATACAGTTGAATTCAGAATTATTAGCCCCCCTGAATTATCAGACCGCTTGTTTATTTTTTTCCCAATTTCTGTTTAACGGACAGAAGATTTTGTTCAACACATTTCTAAACATAATATTTTTAATAACTCATTTCCAATAATTGATTTATTTTATCTTTGCCATGATGGCAGTAAATAATATTTGACTAGATATTTTTCAAGACACTTCAATACAGCTTAAAGTGACATTTACTGGTTTAACTAGGTTAATCAGGTTAACTCGGTAGGTTAGGGTAATTAGGCAAGTTATTGTGCAACGATGGTTTGTTCTGTAGACTGTCGAGGAAAAATATAGCTTAAAGGAGCTAATAATTTTGTCCCTAAAATGATGTTAAAAAAATTAAAAACTGCTTTCATTCTATGCGAAATAAAACAAATAGTCCTTTTCCAGAAGAAAAAAATATTATCAGACATACTGTGAAAATTTTATTTCTCTGTTAAACATCATTTGGAAAATATTTAAAAAAGAAGAAAAAAATTCAAAGGGGGCTAATAGTTCTGACTTCAACTGTATGTGGACTCATGGTCCGAATTTATATAAAACACTATTTCTTAACTGTTTTTAATGCATATAGAACATATCTTTTGTTTTAAAACATGTTTTGACTATGAGAGAGTAAAAAACTATTAAAAATAGTGTTTGGGACATTTCATATACTGCAAAACAGTTGCAGGATGACACTGTATATTTGTATAAATATAAAACATTCAAAGTATTTTAAATAGCCACTTAAGAGCTAAAATGTGCTGTCCACGTATGTGGCCACTTAGTCCTAAGAGGCTAAACTAGTCCTTAAAACTTTACAATAATTTCAAAATTAATATAAGGCCTATATTAATTATCATGAGACCATTAAACAAAACCAGAGCTTTCAACTAGGGATGTTAACTTTAACAATTAACTGAATTAAAAATAAATTAAATATATTTAGACAACATACTCTTTAAAATTGTTTTAAAAGAAACATAAATAATACAGTGTAGATGAAACAGAAAAATGTATTTGAATAAATCTTGTTTTTGAATAAATATTATTTATTCCAGCAAAAAACAAACAAAAAAAACCTGAATATTTGTCTGAATATAATAATATATCATCAGCATATGATCCATCAGAAATCCTTCTGATAACTAATTTCTGTCATAAATTGACATTTAAAGTAAAAGTCTAATGACAGACAAGAAAAAACAAACAAGCCAAGCACACATGCCTGTCATCCACAAGTCAATGACTTGTCAAACAACTAACTGTTGACTGTTGCTCTATTCAGGCAGCACACAACAACTAAACACTTCAAATCACTCTCACTGTCTTGAATATTCAGAGCATACACATGATTTGCAGTATGAGGTTGTCTCTCTCTATATAAGTAAACAGTTTGTCCACAAACCCATAATGAGCTGACAGCTGTGTTCTGCTTTTGTGTGAATAAAGCATAATAACACAGCCACATCTCTTTAGATATCATTACTGGCCATTGAAAATAAGATATCAGGGGAGCACTGAGGCAAACACAAAGACTAAATGCTAAATAGGCAATAGTGGCCAGGGAAACTACACTGTGATGGAGCATAATTATTCTGGGCTTCCTTCGAGTCAGCATACTGTTAAACAAGAACGTAAATGTAAAATGTAGGGCGAGACTTCATTTTGTCCACTAGGAAGAAGACATGTTGTTGAAGACGGAGGGGAATTTACTCTAATAAAAGTTCAATTGTTTTAGCAAGTTGCTATCATGTCTTGCTATCAATCTCATTAACATTTCTTTCTCAACTTTTACTAACATTGCTAACATGAGTTAGATTTTTGCTAGCATGTAGTACATGTTGCTAGCATGGTTTAGTTTACAGTATGAATGAACATCTTGCTAATGTGTGTAACATGCAAACGTGTCCTTAACATGAATTTGCATGTTTATTAATGTTTCTATTATGTTTCTGTTGCTATCATGTTTCTATCTTGTTTTAACATTAACATTTCTTTCTCAACATTTGCTAACATGAGTTAGATAGTACATGTTGCTAGCATGGTTTAGCTTAAAGTATGAATTAATATGTTGCTAAAGTGTCTAACATAAAAATGTGTCGTTAACATGAATTTGCATGTTTATTAATATGTTTATTTGTTGTTATCATGTTTCTATGTTGTTTTAAAATAACCTTTCTTTCTCAATATTTGCTAACATTACTAACATGAGATAGATTTTTGCTAACATGTCGTACATGTTGCTAGCATTGTTTAGCTTAAAGTATAAATTAACATGTTGCTGGCGTGTCTAACATACAAATTTGTCGTTAACATGAATTTGAATTTTTTTTTAAGTATGTTTATACATTATAGCTGATCAGACAGTCAGTATTTATTAACCAGACGATCATGTCTCTGAAAAATTGACAAATTTTAAGTCTGTCTGTCTATCTAGCTAGCAACTAGCCTAGAACATGTTAATGTACAGTCATGCTAGCATGATAAAACTCTTAGCATTCTGTAATAATACATATAAAACTTTAAAACCTTGTCAGGGAAATGCTAATTCATGCTTCCAATTTATTAAAAGTTCGAACATTTGTTAATAGTGCTAAGATCAGTTAGATTTTTGCTAACATGAATACATTGCTAGCACGGTTTAACTTAAAAAAAGTAACATGTTGCTAACGTGTCTATCATGCAAACATGTGCGATTAGCAAGAATTTGCATGTTGTTAATATGTTTCTACACACATTCAAAATGAAATGTTAACAGATTGCTGCTAACATATGCTAACAAAATACAAAAACAGGTTTTTAGAATGTTTTATAATACTGTAACGTACATTAACAGTTTGCTAGTTGCTAGAATGGTTAACACATTGTTAGCATCAATTAACATTTTAACAAACGTTTCAATACATAACATATTAGCTGTTGCTAGCATGTTTTTAGGACGTTTAATACATTGCAAGCACAAATTTGCATTTACCTGACAATGTTTAAAAGTTTTAGATGTATTATTATACATCTTTTATTACGCAGTTTGTATGATTGTACATGTCTTTGGCATGTTTTAGGCTAGTTGTTAGCTATATAGACAGACAGACTCAATTTTTCACAGACTTGATCTTCCATTTAATAAACACTGAAAGTCTTATCAGCTAGCAAAGATTTAGCATAACAGTACAGAGCATTCTGAAGGTCTGCCCCTAATTTGGTGGTCATAGCTAGGGCCAGGCAGACTACATGGACATTTCTTGCTAAAAGAAAAACCCCTGCAAAATCTATGTGGAATAATTTTGGGAATGTTGTAACTAAATACTTAAAACATTAAGCAAATATATATTTACTTTCAAATTAATTTAACTTCAATTTAGGGTTTACAATGCAAATCCAATTAGATCCATTTGTTTGGGAAACAAAGCAAGTCTCCCAACCAATTTATCTACTAAAACAGAAAATATTACTTCACATTATTAGCTAATAATAGCAATATTAGCTAAAATAAAATACTAAAATTGATATAAAAATGTATATTTACACACATTTACAACACGAGTACATAAATGGACTCAATGATGGGCAAAAAATATCTGTAGAAATTGCATATTTCTGTGTGCGCAGATTCAGCTTGGGCCTACGTTGAAAACCCTAGGAGGAGATAAATTTAGAAATCTGGTCAGCACAAAATGAAGAGTCTGTTTGCTTCCCTAAATAAAAGGATAAAAACGGATCCCTTTCTTAAACACATGAATGCAAAAATAACAGTGGTTTTGCACAGAAAAATACCAAACATATGGATCTAATTGTATTTGCACCGTAAACCTTACATTAAAGTTAAATAAATTTGTAAGTAATTTTAATGTTTAATTTTTTTATACTTCCCAAGTTCTGCAGGTTGCAATGTCCTGAATTTTGCTTGCCAATCTTAAGCCAATTTAAATGGATTGTTTTGGTTCAATTTGGAATTTCCCAACCAGCGCAGAGTCCAAGAGAACAGAGTGAGTGCTCCGACTTGGCCCCCCCAGTCCTTGTTTCATGTTTTAAGTATTTACTTACAACATTCTCAAAATCATTCTGTATAATCTGCAGTTGTTTGTTTTTCTTACAAAATTTTGTGCAAAAATAGAAAACATGTCAGCAGATTCTGTCTAGCCTAAATCTCTGAAAAATTGAGAATCTGTCTGTCTATCTAGCTAAATAACAGTGCAATGTACAGTGGTTAAACTGGAAAGGACTATAATGGAAGCATAGATTCTGAATGGTCATGGGCTGGCTATTTTGAGCACTCAAAGCCATCATGGTCTATGCAGGCCAGATATTTGGGGGTCAAATTGTTTTGTCGGCCTGCTGTGGCGATGACCCTGTGCTGACTCATCCCTCTCATTTTCCTGACTGGACTTCCAGAGTCTCAGCATTCAGGAGAACAACCATCACATGATAAGCAAGAAGCAACAAAACTCGCATTGTGCTCCCGATCCTCTTTCCCCACCCTTCTTCTTTATTTCTCTCCTACTTCCTCCTCCTCCCTTTCTCTTATTCCCTTCTTCGACTTTCTCACCCTCCCTCCAAAGGCCTCGAGGGTGTCAACGGATCACAGAGGCTTTTGTTTCTGTCCTCCTCTCTTTTGTTTCTGCTCTCTCTGCTGCGTTCTCTCTCTGTCCGCCTCTCTGAGCGATTTATGTGAAGGCTGGAAGCAGCTCAGTGCCGCCAGGCTGATGGATTGAGTCATGACTGTCAGACAGACAGCAGAAAATGACGATACACATCAGCCTCGAGCAGCATATGCTCATCTGCAAGGGTGTAATTATGATGCGCCTAAGAGTTGAGAACAAACCGCTCCAAAACGTCCTCGTCCACGTTTCACTTGGATGTTTAGAGTCGACTTCAGATGGATACGTGGTACCTGGTGTACAATAGACAGACTTTTGGTGGAAATATAGAATAAAAACTGCAGCACAAGTTATTTTGCTCATGATTCAGGGCTGCACGATATTTTTAAAAATCAGACATTACAATGTTTTTTTTTTCAATACAATTTGACCAGATGACTTTAGGTATCTCTTTTTGGAAAGAATTCTTTAGTCTGGATGATTGAGATGATTGTGTAGTGGAGTGAATCATTCATGAAATATAATAAACAAAAACAAGCATAGATGAATACAATAGAGCCAAGATAAAAGTGAAACAAACAGTGCTTTATGATTTTCTAGGGAGTCCAGCCTTATTCAAGGAAAGAAATTGAATAATCAAATGTAAAATAACACTGTAAAGTCTTCATTGTATAAATGATTCAATAAAATTATTCTTTATGAGATTTACAACTTCTCCGTCACAGGCCTTGCAGACCATAAACTTTCCATCTATTATGATTAAACTCTGCAGTGACTCCACAAATATTTCTCAAACACCAGCTCAACTGGAATCCCATCTCAACATTACACATCCAGTGATGTGACTATTATAGATGTCCACATTGCGATGTTGATGCTAATGTGCAGCACAATTATGAATATCAGAAATAATGGCTGGCCGCTTAATCGAAATCGACGTTCTGAACCCATTATGAATCAAAATTTTCCAGGTCAATTTTTTTTGATAACTTTGCTACCACGTGTGAAGTCACGTGACCTGCTATGTTAAGCCTTTTTTCTACTTCTGCAACCACCTTGCTGCCACATCTGATCTCTGGTCAAGTAGTATGATGGACCCATTCTTGAGCCTTAATTTACACTACATTGACGATTATTTATATTAAAATAGTTGTTGACGTCAGCGCCAATAGCCTACTGGTTAGTGCGTCGACACATAGCACCGAGGTGCTCGTGGTGATCCGAGTTCGATTCTCAGCTCGATCTGCTGATACTTCCCCTTCCTCTATTCCCCATACTTTCCTCTCTGTACATCTCCATTGTCCTATCAATAAAAAAAGGTGAAACCCCCTAAAAACAACTACTTAAAAAATATTTGTTTACAGAAGATGCAAGAAATGCACTGTTTAAAATATTATTTACAGGGTATACAAAAGTTAATTAATTTACAAGAGATGCTACTCATTTTTTAAAAAGTAACTGCTCGATTTGGACAATTTATGTTTTAATTTCAGTTGTTCAATGTTGATGTTAAATAAATAACCACAGATAGTAGATAGTGTGTGTTTCCTTCAGTTATTTTAAAATCAAGTTTACTGCAACCTACATTCAAAAATCTCTCACTTGCAATATGTGAGCATATTTACTGTACAAAACCTGTCAGTGAATAATGAGGGCAAAAAAAATAAAACAAATCAATCAAATAACCATTCATTATTTGTAATCGAGTTTGATTTTAGGCCAAATCGCCCAGCCCTATCTGAAAGTTTATAAAAATTTATTTTACAGTACTGAAAGAAATGTTAAACTGACTATAATAGAGCTGATAATTTATTGTATATGACATTACACTCTCAAAAAGTACAAAAGCTGTCACTGTCACTGTCACTGTTGCCAAATGTGTACTAGTACCCGAAAAGCACCACAAAAGTGTACCTTCAAGCTGCCAATATAGGCCCATTAAGGACAATCACAATTCTTTTAAAACTGATATCACCGCAGTGAAAGCTTTTGTACCTTATTTGTGGTCTTATTTGTTGTTTTAATAATGTGTAAGACATTAATGAACAAGTCACTCGCTTGAAGGGGGAAGAAAACAGTTCCTGAATGAGACTGTCTCAACTCACTGATCAACAGGAAGCATGGGGGTTTTTAATTTCTAAATGAATAAGTCATTTTAAACGAATCAATCAATTTTATGCAGCAATAAATAACCATATTATCACACAGTTGCATTTCATATTGTATAGTTAACGTTCACTGTAATATTTTAATGCCAGGCACTGATTTGGGTATAAAGACAGCAACATACAGTGTGACTGGTAAAAAAAATATTTAGCCATATAGTAAATGGCACTTCACAGTAAGTTTGGCAAAACTTATAGTATGTTTACTCAACAGTAATCTTTGTTTGCGCTGATCTGCCTAAGTAACTAAAAATGCTTTATTATGCATGCCAGGCCCATAGTTGGAGCTGTCACTTTGTAAACAAACGTATGCACTTCACATTGCTCAAACAGAGATTTTGAACTGACTCGTGAAATTAAGTTCTAATACTCCAATAGCTTTTGCTTAAAGAGGACCAAATTATGCAAAAACATAACATAGTTTTTAGTTTAACATAGTTGTGTGTGAATATAGCCAGCCTAGTATGCTAAAAATCAATGAATTCTATATTTTATAATCAAACTTGATGAAAACAGTCTGCAGAAACACTCTGATTCTCTCCTTGTACATGTCATCAGAGGGGGAAAGCCCCGCCCATTAGTGACGATCGCTCCCTCATTAACATAGACAGCCCTGTGTGAGAAGCAGTCATCAGCCATTAGAGTCTATGCACCATACCTGCCAAAGATAATGTCGAATGTTATACAACAAATGTTATAAATGTTGAGTTTTAGAATCCACAAATTAACATCTTAATCTACATTTCTTCTGAGCTACTGCTTTTGACATTTTACATTTTTCTTGGAGATAACGTTAGTCCTGTTTTGAATCTGCTGCTAAGCATACTCATTGACGTTTGTAGCTCCGCCCTCAAATGAAAAGAGGGCTGGGAGCAAAATCTCATTTGAATTTAAAGTGACAGTCACCAAAATTTTACTCAAAGCCTAAAAGGGGCAGTTTCAAAAAGTTATAAAACATTTTTTTCCAGAGTATTTTGAGCTGAAACTTGCCATTCACACTCTAATGCTGTGTTCACACCAGACATGGTACATGCAAATAATAAGTGATATTCGCACGCAAATAGACGCGTGAACTTTGAGTTTACTCGCTTCACTTGCGTATCAAATTTGCTTCATTCGCACGGCAAATTAACCCTAATTAAAACTTTTTTTTTTTTACTTAACAGATTAATGTCATTGGCAGGGCTTCTATCTGTGCGGTGACTCCAGCTTCTTTGCTAAATGGCTAACATGAATTTTACTGAGATAGTAGCTGCACTTTATGTCCTTTAGGAAGGCTAAAAAACAGCTTACAATCATTCGGCATCATGTCTAAGTCCACTAGATACTGATTTCAGAAGTGCACCAGTTCATCAACCCCTCCAGAAACTGTACCAGGATGATGGAAGCTTTCAGGGGTGCCAGCCCAGCCAGCAAGCTTAAGATTGGTTAAGGCGGCGCAAATGTCCACTAAAGTTTAGATAATCCAGCTCCAGCGATTCACGCTTTAACCTTTTCAAACTTATTTTGCATCTTATAAAAAGGGGCATATTAGGTTCGTTTTAAGTATGAAATCTTCCATACTCATCTGTAAATTATAAAAATATTATAGCAATTGAAATTTCTAAACCAATTATGACATACTAAAGTAATATAAAAACGAAGACACTTGTCCAAAATGTATAGTTGCTGCAATTTCCATAATGTTGTTTAGTTTGAAATTGCCAGAAAATGACCAATAATGTATAGAAAAGTACATAGCCCAACCTAGTAGAAGAGGACCATTCATTCTTGCTTCCAAACAAACATACACACTTTGTTGCTGCACTTTCTCAACAACCCCTCTACAAATTCATAAACCAAAAATACCTTCCATATCTGCAAAGCAAAACCACACATCCAGGCCAAACAGCTCCACAAAACAGTCAATAAATTCATATGAAGGTCACAATTCATTTGGTCCAGTATCATTTGCGTCTGACAGTATTTGTAAAATGACCATCTGCAGGAACTAAGTGGTATGTCCACTCTTATATAATACACACACACACACACACACACACACACACACAACAACCTAGGGCAAATACAAAACTCAAAAACGGACGACCACATGCCTTTCATTCAGATATGCAAACAACACTACAGTACCTGTCATGTAAAATGAAACGCTCTTATGTAAGGGCAAATAATAAGCAGTGTTTTGACGTGGCTAGACAAGATTTTACAGGTCAATGCAAATCTATAGCATGTGGTAGAGCTAAAGAACAAAACAATATGTAATATCAAAACAATACTGATCATCTGGCCACAGATGAAATAGGAAGTATGCGTGAACTCTGCCAGCTGCTGTAACTGGGTCACAAACCACCTGCAGTCCAGGCTAATGTTTTTATCTTTGGACTCGAGTTATTATCACTCAAAAAATGTTACATTGTGCTCAAAATGCCTGAGAACGATAGTGAAAAATGTATTGTGTAGGTATTGGGTAGGATTAGGGATGTAGAATAAGATCATACAGAACATGTGCTTTATGAGTACTCATAAGTGGTCAATATCTCAACAACATGCATGCTAATAAGCAACTAGCTAATATTGAGAACTGATTCCTAAAGTGTTCATTTTGATTGACTGGGATGATTCTGTAGGGGAGTGAATCATGCATAACATGTAATAAACAACCTACAATCATAGATAAATGCAACAAAGCAAAGGTAAAAGTGAAATAAGCAGTGCATGCATAAGGGTTTTGTATAAGTAAATGTAAAAATGACTCTGCAAAGTCAACTCAACAGTGCATATCTTTACGATGTGACTAATGCAGATGCACACATTGCGATATCGATGCTGAAACAATACATTGTGCAGCCCTAACATATATTATAGTGGAAATATTTACATTTGCATAATATGTAAATGTTAAATTATTTGTTAGCAATTCAATTTGTAAAGCAATATTTTATTGCCTTTTACAGGATGTATTATATTAGAGAGCTATTATGGTTTTGTTTATCAAACAAGTAGTTCTAATTGATTGAATTAGCATTTTTTAAAAGTTAATTTATTTTATTTGTTACGTTTTCAGCCACTATACTTTTAAAATTATTCTGCAGAAATTTGCTGATTTTATTTATTATTTATTTATTTAGCAAAACTCTGCAAAAAAAAAAAAAAAAAAAAACAAGCACACAAATTCTATCTGGCCCTAGTTATTAGTAATTATTACACACCCTCTGGAAAACTTGATCCTGATTGACCAATCATAAGGTATGTTATTCTCAGATAACTACCAGTAAAACTAATATCGCAGCCTCATCTTGATCTTTAAAAAAATATGTTTATATTTTATAATGTTGCTTTTGCAGAGTAACGCCCTAAAGATGTTTATTCCTTATTTAAAATGATATTATGCAGCACCTGAAAATAGTCCCATGCCAGGTAACTAGTTAACAACACTGAAGAATATTACTTTGCCTGCTGCAGCTATGGTAGATGCAGTAAAGTCTCTTGATTATTATGCTGGAACAACACTGTAAAAAATGGTATGTTCCAAACAATCGATTTGTATTGGGACAACATGAATAAGTTAACTTATTAGTTTTTACATATTTAAGTGGATTGAACATAAAAAAAAAGTCAAAAAAAAAAAAAAGAATTATGTTGTTTCGGCTCATTTTAAATAATCAGTTTGAAAAAAACAGCAAATTTTGAGAGTATTGTTAAAAAGTTTGATATCTAAAAATTTTCCTTTTTAGGATGAAATGCTCAATGTAATTGGTAAAGACAGTTATTATTATTACAATGCCACTTTATATTGCTATATCAAACTTTCGATACATAAAGTACCATACAAAAGCGGATCAAGGTTTCTAACAAAACAGTAAACACAACACAACAATAACATTTATGTCGCACTAAAGACTATGACTGCTAATAATTCTGCTTTGTCATCACAGAATGAACAGTTAATTATTTAAACGTCTACTGTTTCCACAAAATTACTCAGCAGTTTTCAACATTAGCAGTATAAGACTAAGCCTGTCACAATATCTATTCTTTGTTGTACAATATATTGCAACGAAACACAATACGTTAATCTATATTATTGTCATTTTAAGGCCATTTTATGCCACTCATTATATAATGCCAGAATGACAATATAATATCATCACAATGCAAGTACACTCTTCCAAAGAACACATCATATTTTAAATTATTTTTTTTCATTTTTTTTTTTTTTTACATCGGCACCTCCAATAAAGATTGAGATGTTGCCAAAAGCTAAAAGTTTGCTAGAATTGGTTTTTACGTATAGGTTTTCATCATCAAAAATAATTGAGGTCATGTCCATGTGTTGTGCGATAAGTCGATATTGATTATTGTGACAGGCCTACATAAGTCATTTTTATTTAGAACAAGATCTGCATTTGTGAATGATTTCTGAAAGAAAGAAAAAAAACTGTTATTTAATGGTTTCCTTATTGATCTCTGCTCTGTCGACTTTTTATGTTGAAAATTCAACTCTACAGTTTAACAAAGTGACTGTTATTGACATTTTTGTAGTTTGAAACAATCTACTGTATAAGAAATAATTTATAGTAGATTAAGTGCATAATTTAAAAAGTTCTAGCAGTTAATTACCAGGCTTGTACCATAATTTACAACAACAATACAGACAATTAATCATTTCAAACTATTACAAATGTCAATAAAAGTCACTTTTCAACATTTGTCAGTATTTTAAAAGTATAAACAAACAAAAAACATGAATTACAAAATGCAAAAAATGGTCATTTTACAGATTTGTTGTACTAGCTAATATTTTTAATCAAGTACTACATATAAACAAAGCACTATTTTACAGGTTTACAGGAATCTTCTTTAAATGAATGCTGCCTTATGACCAAAGTGGCCTAATTTGAAACATCATAATTACTGACCCTAAACTGTCAATTAAAGCCACAACAATTAAAAGATTCATAAAACTTAGTAACTTTACATCACTTGATTTGTCTCTTTTTTACTTTAATGACAGCAGCACACAAGCTTCACAAACTCTGCAAGCTTGTGTAAAACATAACGATCATCCTCTCCAGCATGTTTTGAGTACAATTCAAAGAGCCAAATGAAAAAAAGAACATGTTCACATTAAAACCATCACAACATAGAAACACTTCAAAATGTTTCACATTCACCCGACATCAACAAAACAAACTTAAATGAGAATCTCAACCTCTGATATCCAGACCTCTTATACAGTACACTCCATGCATCACAATCAATCAAAGACGTCAACTGCACTGCAATCTGCACTGTTCTGACTTCAGCCTCCTGCACCACTGCATTAATTTCACTCACATGTGGTAGATCTGGCTTTGCGTGACGAAAGCATTATCCGCAAAATACGGCAGCATCTTCAGCACAACTTCCTGACAGGAGTCCCCGAACAGATGCATGCTGCTGCTGGTCGAAGGGAGATCTCCCTCAGGCCGGTGCGCAGCAGCAGCAGCTTCGCTCGGATGTCCAGAAGAGAAACGGGACACAGAGGAGAGGAGGAGCGCAGCTGCAGCCTCTGCCTCGGTCTGATACTGTCTGAGCGTGTGTGTGTATGTGTGTGAGTGACTTCCTACTGACGCACTCCATCCCTCCCTCCTCCTCTCTCTCCTTCCCTTTCTCTCTCTAAGTGTGTGTTGGTAAATAGAGAGAGGAGGAAAAACCTGTTCGCTGCTTTCTGCAGGAAGATGAAGCACTGTTTGTGTACACACAAGGAGATCTGTCATTCAGATTACAGATTAAATATGATTTTTGGAATGTGTAAAGATTGATGGAGAGGATAATGCTGTTTTAGTTTTTCTAGATAAAATGTCATGTTTAATTTAATGTTTTTTTTTTTTACTGTTTGCAAAATTCAAAGTATATTACTATTTCCTAAATGAAAACACTTTCTACAATGTTGGGTTTTACATTATGGTTAAAGGAATGGTTCATCCAAAAATGAAAATTGGCTTCCTATTTACTGACTCTCGAGTAATTCCAATCCATTGATCTGTAACCATTGACTTCCATAAGAAAAACAAATACAATGGAAGTCAATGGTTTCCAGCTTTTTTCAAAATATCTTTTTTGGTGTTTAATAGAAAGAAAATATCAGGATATTATGTTTCATATCATTCGGTATAGATAATTATTGAATATTTTTTTAACAATCCATTTAGGAATATTAGGCATGGTTTCCTTTACATTTATTCTATATTTATTCTTCCACACCAAAATTGACATTACAGCTTTTCATTAAAAAAACATCCAGTCGTTTTTTTTTTTTTGTTTGTTTGTTTTTGTAGCAGGTGATAATTGCGGCAAAACGTATTAAAAGGTAGTTGAATTATAACAGCGCACACTTTTCTGTTACCGTAGTAGAGCTGTGCGCTATTTGTTTAACCCTTTAGGGTTACGTGCTGACTGACTGGCTGACTGACAGGTGCGTGATGCGTGAGGCCAGCAAACATGACATATAGCCATTTTACTTTACTTCAGGACACATTAATGCTGCTCTGTAGGTCTATTGGAGACATTCATCAATATTCCTAGCAAATCTAATAAATATTGGAGACATACTTGTTACATAAACGCACTAAATCGCTCTTCAGCAGCGTGTATTTGAGAGCGCACAAGAAGATCTGCGCTTGAGCAGCGTATATTTGAGGGGTCGTGCAAGACGTTTTGTGCATGAGCATAGGAAATATGCGATCTCGACATGCAATACTGTGCTCACGACCTTTGTCATTGAAATAACATCACAGGTAGTTGGTAGGTCTGTGTAAAAAAGGCCTGCTGCCACAGCTGGAAGAAATCCTAGAGGAAACACTGTTACGACTTTTTATTTAACCACTTTATTTTACTTGACCAACATTACTAAGGCAAATAGTTTTAATGAGTCAAAAACTAAAATATTTATACCAAATATGTGATCTCTTTATAATAAAATAAACATAAGTGTTACAGAGACTCTAAACTTGATAAATAAAATGTTACAAAGTGTGTGCAAAGGTAAAGTGTAAATAACAAAAAAGTGTAAACAATCAAAGCAAACTTTAAGGTGTGAATGTTAATAATACAGTAAGCCTCAAACTTTGTCAACAACACAAATTATGATCATCAAATCTGAGCTTTCAAGTAAAGGAACCAGCCATCATTATTCAAATACACACTGGAACATTACAAGTTGTGAGGTTGGATGACTACATTACCCCATATGCTAAAAACTCTTTCAGATGGGGAGCTAGTGGCTGGGATGCACAAGAAAAGAAACCAAAAAGCCACTCTGGCGACGTGTGCGCATATGAACCGCAAGTAAGAGAGGAAATAAAAGCACACAAGCGCTAAGGTAAAATCAGATGCTCAAGACATCATTTTAATCTTTAATGACTTACAGTTAAAATGTTGACAGAAGCTTGTGATATAAGAATTAGAGCAGAGCATTAATTAAATGCATAAGCCTATTTTACATGGAGCGTTGGATTTAAGGTAGCCTGCTATTTTTATTGGAAGGAAGAAAAAATATATATGATGGGAAAAAACAGCCTATGCCGGTTCTTAAAAAGGATTAAATAACAAATTTAGATTACAAAAAGAACATCTGACTTCATTAAAAAATATCTAGGGCAGGACTATTTATTTTATTCTTTTTGTTTAGTTTATTCTTTTTTTCTGTGCTGTTGGAAACACTGCAAGTGCGTGAAGATTTTGTGTTGTTGTTCTGTAGTTAATATGTTTGCATAATAAAATAAATCAGTATTTTAAAATGCAATATTTAGTGTGTTAAACACAAAATAGACACATAATTTTTTTTATTAAATAATAATTTTATATTAATCTGACCTTTTAAGCGTTAATATTCAGTTAATGAGCGGCAGTAGTCGGATGGCAAAATGAACTGAAATGAGCATCCTCAATTCAGGTACAATAATATGATACTATATTATTACGATATTTTTGCCCCCGATAATGACTATGATGATAATGATAGATCTAAAAACCATCCACAATATATCAAGATATTTGTAAATGAAGGGGGAAAATACAAAGTTAAATTTCTTTTATTAACAGCATGTATATTTTGTGAAATTGCAACACTGACTTGTGTTCGATCTGCCATTACAATACTTGGCTACTTCAATAATGTAATAGCAGGGATGGAATTAACACGATAAATCAGCATATCAATATTTTATCCCACTCCTTCATTATTGAATAATCAAATGTATTGTAAAATAACACTGTACTTTCTTCATTGCTGATCAAGTATAATCAACTATAATCCTGCGATGTGACTTACGAATGAACACATTGCAATATCGATGCTGAAACAATATATTGTGCAGCCCAAGTTCACATGTACAATGTATGTGAAGCACATTTTTGTTATCGGAACATACACATAAAAAAACTTTGAGCTTTAAAGCTATAGTTCACCCAAAAATACAAATTCTGCCATCATTTACTCATCATCCACTTCCTCCAAGCCTGAGTTTATTTCTCCTGTTGAACACAAAGGAAGATTAACTGATGTTGGGGAAAACAGCCACTGACTTCCATACAATTTCTTTTCCTACTATGGATGTCAATGGCTGATTTTTCCATTAATCTTCAAAATATCTTATTTCGTGTTCAACGGATGAAAGAAATGTCAGTTTAGAACCACTAAGCGTGAGTAAATGGTGAAGAAATTTTCATTTTTGGGTGAACTCTCTAACCTTGCACTGCAGCGCCAATCATATGTGAACTCTAAAATGAAAGGATGAGTGTTTACATGTGCATTCTTAATAAGGCAACAATGCACGTGCATGACTGCATTAACCGGTTTTCTTTTATAAGGTCATAAATGGATCAACTATAAACCAATCATCAAAACTCGATGTTTCCCTCCTACATGTATTGTGCCTCTGTCAATGCATTAACCTACTTTGTGTCTGTTTATTGTGCAAATGGAAGAGCAACGTGTTTTACCTCAAAAATATATAAGAAAGAGAAAGAGCAAACATTTTGCAATAAAGAGAAAATACATCACAAACTCCAACGCTTGACCCAAAGAATCATATGTATTCTCATGCTGTATTTAACCAATCAGAGACACTGCCACCTCAAACATGGAAATAAGGTAAATATGCAAAGGTTTGGAAATATACACTATAAAATGTCAGTGTTTAAATAACAAAGACTAAATTGATAGTTCATCCAAAAATGAAAAATTCCTCCTCATTTACTCACATGTGCTACACTTTCATAAATTTCTTTCTTCTGTTGATCACAAAAGACAAAAAATGATGGAAGTCAATGGCTGCTGTTTTCCATCATTCTTCAAAATATCTTCCTTTGTGCTCAACAGGAGAAAGAAACAACTGGGGGATGAGTAAATAAAATAATTGTCATTGGGAGAACTATCCCTTTAACTGTTAATCCTTAGTAATGTATGTGCAACTTTAGTGTAAATCCAACGCAATCTCATGGTAATTCGTAACTTTTTGATTTAGTGGCCAATTCGTATGAATTCGTACAATCTAATTTGTACAATTTAGTATGATTTGTTCATCACCCAATGACGGTTGGGTTTAGGGGCGGGGTTGGGTACCACGGCTCCTTTTTTAAATCATACATCTTCGTGGGAATAAGCCACTAAACTGACAAAACTTAAAATACTTACATTTCTTCATGAGATCAGGCTGGTAAAACAAATCTCGACCAGGGCCAAACAAAATTTGACCTATTTTTGCTGTACAGAATTTTTGAGGGTCAGCTATTTAAGAAGGAAAGAAGGATGAACAGAAAGGAAGATGAAGAGAGCAGTCTAAATGAACTGAAGACAGCTGATGATACAAAAATGATGATACGGCTGATTTACAAAAAAAAATCTGAATTATACGGAATGGTTTTTCAAGTATAGCACCTAAAAACTTACTACATTATTATTTTTTTTATTTATTGAATGTTTGCAAGGCAAATCCAATTACAGCCACCTGTTTGGTAAACAAGTCTTTCATAGAATATATTTACTCAAGACCAGAACATATCACTTTATACTGTACATAAATTTTAACATTTGCATGTTATTCAACAAAACTGAAATTAATTTAAAAACTAAATAAATATACATTTAGACACATTTACATAAGTAAAAAAAAAACAGACCAAAAAATCCATGGATTTGTGCAGGCGTAGATTTCACGTGGGTCTCAAGACTCAGAATTCTGTTTACCCAGGGTCAGCTATATTTCTATATATAGCTTTATACAACAGTTCTGTCTGGTTCTCAAATCTGATTGGCTGATAGCCGTGTGATATTCTGCAATATCAGAACTTGTACAGCCTCTTTACCCTTTGTGTATTCTTCCGCCTACATGCAGCCAGCAAAAAGCAGACCATACAGATAAAGTTTAAAAGATGCTTGCTCAACTGTTTAACTGTCAGCTTATGATTTGAATCCAGAAAAAAGTAGTTCCTCATACAAAAGGGTTTTTGAGACTCTCCATGTTTGACACGAGTTGCAGTGCGATATGGCTGTATATCGGTACTGGTGGGGGCACTAAGGCACTTGGCCTGCAACCTCGTGCCAATACACGCCTCCCACCAGTGCCGATATACAGCCATATCGCACTGCAACTCGTGTGATATTGCTCATATATATAGCTATATATATATTTTATTTTTAATCTAGCAGCTCTGGCAGCTTATGTTACTAATAACTCCTGCCTATGAATGACTGATCATCACTCTTCAAAACTTTAAAATTTGCAACCCAGGCACATTGAAAATAAGTGCCCAGGACTACATTTCTGAGAACCGACAAATATGTACCCTGGACTGTGTTTTTTTGCAGTTTTAGTTTTTTACAAATATACTAGAGAGCGATATAGGTGCGACCTAAATCGCATACTTGTTCCTTATTTTACACCATTTTATAGTATAAATAGTGTAAGTAGTGCATTCACACTGATAACTCTAAAAATAATAAGCGCACTTTAATTCATTGGATGATGCACTTATTCAACCGTTAAAAATGAAAGTGGAATGTCGGACACTTCACACACGCTACAGCCGCTGATTTGCCCACATAGCGGAAGGGGCGGAGCTATCAGGCGCTCATATTGGATCACTTCATTTATTTTGAATTGTGAAAGCAAAATTCTCCTACAAGAGGGATTATACAGCCTCCTGATGGTGAATGCGGTTATACTCATGGCAGGTATTATTTGATAGTTTAGTCATTTATTTCACTAATTTGGCAATCGGCAAACATCAGCTGGGGAAACGGTTTGAATTTCCGTTTAGTAAAAAAACCATTAGTGTTCCATTTGGAACTACACTACATACATATACTATGCATACATATACATACATACATATACTATTACATAGTGCATAAGTGCATAGTGAGCCATTTTGGACACAGCTTATCTGTTCAAGCGGCACGTTTTCTCATACCTGCCATTTCTCGTAAATCCACCCGAGGCAACTGTATAGATTTTTATGGATATTAATGTCCTTCTCGTGCATGTTAATAAGAGAAGTCAGTTGGTTTGTCGTCATGCATAACATATCAGTTTAATATCGACCTACACCCAACCGATAGTGTTTTCAAAAGCAAACTGGAAGAGAAAAGCTATTGCAGCTGTGTGCTTCTACTGCAACCTCACACTGCTTTTATGGGTTTTGTTTATTCTGTTTCTGAAACCATCCTTGATCGGACTCAAATCCTGGTCTGTTCCCTTCCCTTCATGATGAGCTACCAAGCAAACATGTCACACCTGAAAAGCAGTCCATACAGAGGTAAGCAGTCAGCCCTGTAGCGTTTGTTTTGTAAATAAAATGCAGCCATATAGACCTGCAAGCACATATTCCCGGTTCTCAAAAATGTACACGAGGGCACATTTTCCCAATGAATTCCCCTCTGTTGAAAAAATCTGTCCCTGTTGTTTGCCATCCTCACATGGTCTAAACATGGCCAGCAATGGCTCAGTGCCGAACCAGGGAAAACTCTTCGAAATCTCATTAGAAGTGGAGACGAGGGATGAGCTTCCCCCTTGAGTGTCCTAAGTAGACTGCAGTAAATGTAGACTGGATGACTTTCTGCCTGTCAACAGAAGGACAGAGTATTGGGTCTCTCTCAAACACACTACTGAAGCAGCACTTAGAAGATGAAGAGTGGTGACACTTTCAGGCTGAAAGCAGATAAAACAGGACAAAGAGGAAACCGAGACACAGAGAAACAGAAATAGCTGGAAGGAATCTGCAAAAAAAAAAGGGGGGGGGGATATTTAAGAAGGAAAGAAGGATGAACAGAAAGGAAGATGAAGAGAGCAGTCTAAATGAACTGAAGACGGCTGATGATAGGACTTTAAAAGGTGTTTGAACTTTTTACTTTCTGGAATGGCAAGATCGGTGAAACAACTGAAAAAAAACAGCAAACAAACTCTGGGTTAAATACAAGTGGTGTGCTGTCAATTACCACTAAAAATAACTGTCTCATCCCTCATTTTATAGAAATAAAGAGAAACCATGTGTACGGTTATAATGGAAGCTTTTTGGGACAAGTAATTGAGGAGGATTTCCCTAAAAATATTGATGCACATTCATCAGTTTTTTTAGTAAATTTGATTTCTTGAGAAGATTTTTTTCAACACATTTTTAAACAATAGTTTTAATGACTTATCATGACTTAATGACTGTACCAAATATTTTCTAGTTCATTTGCAAGATACAAGTATTCAGCTAAAAGTTCCATTTAAAGGTTATTACTGTAGGTTTACTAGGCAAGTTAGGTTTGCTAAGAAAGATAACAGTGTAGCCAATTTGTTCTGTAGCCAATTGGAATTTTTTTAAGGCGCTATTAATATTGTCCATAGGCATTACCGTGGCGCAGTGGGTAGCACAATCGCCTCATAGCAAGAAGGTTGCTGGTTCGAGCCCCAGTTGGGTCAGTTGGCATTTCTGTGTGGAGTTTGCATGTTCTCCCCGTGTTCGCTCTGATTTCCCCCACAGTCCAAAGATATGCGGTACAGGTGAATTAGGTAAGCTAAATTGTCCGTAGTGCATATGTGTGAATGAGAATGTATGGGTGTTTCCCAGTGATTGTTTTTTACAAAAAGTGGACATTTTTGCAGTTATACGTCTCATTTTCTATTAAATTGTGAGATTTAAATACAGCATTTTAGTGACATTTTAAGCATTATTTTGAATTAGCTTGTCGGATGGTCAACATAACCACACTTTTTGACTATTTTAGCCAAAATAGTATTGAAATCTATTTTAATATGGGCCACTTTTGGTGCTTCACACCTTTTTACTGGTCATTTTTTGTTTAAATAATAAGGTTCAAGATTTACAATAAAAGTTTCTTGTCAAATGTTTTCTTTATTTAAAAACAATACAATAGCAAAAGATGCCTTCTCTTACATTCGATTGTATTTCTTACACAGCTGGATGATGGACTCATGTAAAATAATTGTTTGCATTAGCCAAAACTGATTAGCTGAAGTCACAACGAAGTAACAGCCAACAGAGGATTCCGCTTAGTCTTAAAGCCTTTTCAATGGGTTATTTTTACTTATTATGATGGCATCCGTTTGTTAAGTCGTGATGTATCGGTGACTTTTGGAATACTGTTTCCGGGTCCAAGCTGCTACTCATTTAAATTGAGAAAATATCAGTTTATGGACAGTTTTTAGTCCCATCACACATTAAAGTGAATATTATGTAAATCATGGTGTACACATCAGTCTCTGGACTTGCTGAATCACAGACACCAAAATTTTAACAATTTATAAAATATTAATCACTTTCTGGCCATCGGATATTAGGTATGGATAAACAGCTGAAGTCAGAATCATTAGCCCCCCTTTGAATTTTTTTTTCTTTTTAAAATATTTCCCAAATAATGTTTAACAGAGCAAGGAAACGTGTCGCATGACGTCATACTTAACAAGCGGATAGCAGTCAAAATAGGACAAATAAGCTCATGTATGGGACAAATTCTGGACCCTTGTCAGTGATGGGTGGGTCTTCCGAACCCCCACCCCCCCCGGCTACAGACCTGGTGTAAAACATGTGCTGGATAAGTGGCGACTCCTGACTAATAAAGGGACTAAGCCGAAAAGAAAATGACTGAATGAATATATATTGGCCATAAAATTTGCTTTAAAAAATAAAATAAAAAAAACAGTATTTATTCCAAACTTAAAATAAAATGATATATTTTTATTTTAACTTTAGACCAAAAACTGTGTTTTAATTTTAAAAAGCAAATGTTGTAGTGAATATTATTAACCTCTTTTAAAAAAAATCCAGAAAAATATTATAGGAAATATTGTAAAATGTCCTTGCTCTGTTAAACAACACCTAGGAAATATTTGAGCAGCGCTAAAATTCTGACTTCATATAATAAAGATATATAGACAGATCAGCCTTACTTGTTCATGCTTTGACATGCTTAGTCATGGAGCAGATGACTTCCCAGGCATGACTCAGCACAGCCAATGCATTGCCATCAGGCAGACTCTAAAACACCTGACAGGTGTCCTGATTCGAGACGCCTGCTTGTGGAGCTTAAAGCAGATCTGCTCTGCATCTGTGTTCAATGGATTATTCCACTGTGCTGACATGGCACTGATACATACAGTAAAGGTGCCATGGTTGCTTTTTAGCATGCACTGCACAAGAAAGATTAAAAGCTTCTTTTCTGGGAGCAAAAGTTACATAACATTTCCATTATATCTCTGCTGAGCAACGGAGGAAAAACAAGGAACAAAAGGAGGGAGGGGGCAAACCAATCTTTTCCCAGGTATCGAGGCAAGAATGATGAATCACGTATGACATCATTGTTCTACAATATATTGGTCACATGCCAGCATTTGCTCCACCTCATTATTAATCATGTGAATTGCAATGTATTTCGAATGATGCTGAATCAAACTCTGTAGTCTCTAAATTACAAGGATGATTGATTGTGCATTTTGTGTACCTGTAATGAAACAATGATTACTGTTATGATAATGTTCAAACAGACAGCAAAAGACTACAGAGTTGTAATTTGTACCAAACAAAATTAAATAATAATTTGCAATGAACAGCAAATCGCTTGCTCATGCAAGTCACTTTTTTATTCTTAGGATTTTCTGACAATGCTGGAACTACCATGAAACTAAAATAAAGTTTTTCAGATGTTAGTATCAGTATTGTTATTTTTTAAGACATCTATAAGCTAGAGTGCTCCAAAAAATTGGAAGATTTAGAATTTAGAAGATATAACACTGATATACACATGTAAAGCTTGTCGTTTGTCACTTCCGCCTAAATGGATCAACGGTTTCATCCACGTAACCTCATACTTCCGTTTCTCATCACGTGCTCTCTAGTGTCTGGCAGAGCTGTGATAAAACAAAACGCTATTGGCTATTTTTTTGAAGGGGAGGGGCTACACTATGTCCCACCCTCTCTTCATGTTTCAGTTGAGATTACATCAAACATTGAACACAAATGCATATTTCAAAGCACTTCACGGGACCATTAAGATTAAAAAAACAAGCAATGAATATTCTGCCTAATTTATTTTCTGTGTATATGATCGTTTTATCTTCAATCATGCTGATATTACTGATTATACTATGACAAAGATTTTCTGCTAAAAAGAAAACACTCAAAGGGATAATTCTCCCAAAATTGAAAAGCTTCTACGAATTTATTTCTTCTGTCAAACACAAAACAAGATATTCTGAAAAAATATTGGGGGAAAAAAACAGAAATTGAGATCCATAGTAGGAACAAAAAATGCCATGGAGGTGAATGGTTGTTTTGTCCAACATCCTTCAGTATATCTTCCTTCATGTTCAACAGAAGAAAGCAAGTCAATCACGTTTAGAACAAGTGCAGGATGAGCAAATGATGACAGAATGAATTTTTTTGGATGTACTGTCCCTTTTAAAATAGAAAATTCACTCTATTTTCTTAATGTTTGTCAGAGATTTTGTGGTGAACCATGCATACTGTAGGTTAATTTATTAAAAATGTTTTGTCATCTCATAACTGTAATTTTGGACACCATTTTTGGTCAGGGTTTATAAGTGGTCAGTTGAGATGCATTACTGTTTCCACCAGGTATTCTGAACACTTGAATTTGGTCACACTTTATTTTAACGGTCTGTTTGTTGAATTTAAGTTACATTGCATCTGCATGCCAATTAATTCTCACTAGATTAAGTAGACTGATAGGTTGGGGTTAGGGTTAGTGTAAGCAACATGTACATACAAAGTTTCTTATAGTCAGTTAAATATCTGTTGAAGGAGCGATATCAACACATATTAAGCAGACAATCTAATACTCAAATGGACCATCAAAATAAAGTGTTAACCTTAGATTTTGTAGAGACCGTTTTCTCTAATTTGTCTATGCTCTATATCACTTTAAACAAACCACTGGAAAGAGGGGAATGAAAATAATGCGTAGAGCCCAATTACAATTCCGATCATGTGTTTTGGTTCAAAACATAGTGGATTTTGGTGGGGAAGAGCAACTGTTAAAATGACGTCAATGAATCATTCAGAAGATTCATTAATAAAACATAAAAAACAGAAAGTCTACATGAATGAGTACTGAATTTTTCATTTAAGTTTTAAATTTATTCACTGAAAACTGCAGCTAAACAAACATAAAAACATGTTGCTTGTTATTTTGTTGAGTTGTTTGTAAAGAATTTATCTTATACTAAAAAGTCACTTATTTACTCTATATAATAAAAACCCTACAGCAATTTTAGGACCCCTTGTTTTGGTGTTAACTACATTATTATACCAATATGTAGAATCATTTGTTCAGGAGATTCATTCAGTCATTAAATAAGTGAAAGATTTTAAGTGATCAAATCACTAATTTAAACTGAGCTTGTAAAATTGTTCTTTGAAAATTGCAGCAAATAAAGAAATTGTTTACCTGTTATTTTGTTTAGTTACAGAATTTATCTCATGCTAAAAAGTCATTTATACTCTTTATATAACAAAAACCATACAGCACTTTTAGGACACCTTGTTTTTGTGCTAATTACATTATGCCAATAACTAGAATCATTTGTGAAAGTTTGGTGGGTAAGTGATCGAATCGTTTATTTAAACGGAGCTTCTAAACTTATTCATTGAACATTGCAGCAAATAAAAAATGTTTGCTTTATATTTTGTTTGGTAACAGAATTTAGGTTAATTATTTGTCACTTTTATACTGATTTAAGACAACTTGTTTAGGTGCTAACTACATTACAAAGGTGGAATCAATTGTTCAAGAGAATCATTCAGTCATGAAACAAGTGAAAGTTTTATGGGTAAGTGATTGAATCATTCATTTAAACTGAGCTTCTAAACATTTATTTATTGAAAATTGTAAGAAATAAAAAATGTACTTAGAATATCTATGAAATTAAATGTTATTTTGTATAGTTGTCTACTTAGAATGATATGAGAAAGTCAATTTAAAAAAAGCTGATTCTTATTTTATCAAGAGAAAAGAAAAAAAAGACTATAAACCATTTTAGGTAAACCTAAAGTTCCTTAAAGTTAAAATTGATGTTAAAAATTAGCGCCTGGTATATCAAGCTTTTTAAAAAGCAATATTGTAACATTTTCACTTTAATGCTCTTTAGAAGTTTGTAGCATTCCACACACACCCAAATACTTTAACCCTGATATGATGTACAAAAACAGGCAAACATAAACACAGATTGCTGTGCTTGGCTGCTCCTGCCTCTGCATCTGTTTGGTGAACTCTCCAGCAGTGCTATGCCACCTGCTTGACTTCACGGGAAAAGACTTCAGACAGTTCAACAGGCATTCTCTCAGGCATTTAACAGGCTAAAGACTAGGTTTAGAGCTACAGTTACTGTGGGTGAATTTGAGGGGTTAAAGCACCTATATGTCTTTACTGTATTCAACCAACCTTCAGAATTTGTGACATTTGTATATTAATCATATCAATATTAAGAGCATTAGAGATGACAAAGGTTCAAAAAAAGGGAGGTAAAAATTAAAGATGAAATACTGGCCGATAAACATCTTCAAAAAAACTAAAATACCATTTGAAAATTTTTAATTTCTCAGATTTTTAAACATTATTTAAATTTGTGTTTGAGTAAAAGATTATAGTTTTTTTTTTCTGTAGAGCACTGATGACTTTAGTATTTTCACCTGTAGAATCAAAAAGGTGCCATGTTTTCCAGATATTACATTTGAGACAAAATAAAAGCAATGTTTAAACTTAAAATTAACTTCAGAAGAGTTAACAAAACAACATTTGGTCAAATTACCCTGATTATCAAATCACAAAATAATACAAAAAACAATTAACTGTTTTTTTTTTTTTTTTTTTTTTTACAGATTTTTTTGTAGAATACAACTGTTATTCACATTAGGGATGCACTGATTGAACGACAAAAAAAAAACAGAACTAGATGATTTTTGTAATAAACGAGCAATAGGTATTGTTTGTTTCAGTTTGTTACAATCTCTGTCTGGACACTACATGACAAAAGTCTTGTCGTTGATCCCAGTTGTATGGGCATTAAATAATAACTTGACTACTAGTTGATCATTTGGAAAAGTGGCAGGAGGTAGATTTTTCTGATGAATCATTTGTTGAACTGTATCCCAATCATCACAAATACTGCAGAAGTCCTAATGGAACCTGCATGGACCCAAGATTCTTACAGAAATCAGTCAAGTTTGGTAAAGGAAAAATTATGGTTTAGGGTTACATTCAGTATTGGGGGCGTGCGAGAGATCTGCAGAGTGGATGGCAACATCAACAGCCTGAGGTATCAAGACATTTGTGCTGCCCATTACATTACAAACATGAGAGGGCAAATTCCTCAGCAGGAAAGCGCTGCTTCTCATACTTCAGCCTGCACATTAAAGTTCCTGAAAGCAAATAAGGTCAAGGTACTCCAGGAATGGACAGATCAGTCACCAGACATGAACATTCTTGAGCATGTATTGGGTAAAATAAAGGAGAAGGCATTGACGATTAATCGAAAGAACCTTAATGAACTCTGGGAGTCCTGCAGGAAGACTTTCTTTGCCATTCCAGATGACTTTATTCATAAGTTATTTGAGTCATTTCAGAGATGTATGGATGCAGTCGTTCAAGCTCATGGGACAAGACTTTTGTCTAAGCAAAGTCTGACCTTACTGTCCTAATTAAATAATTAAAAATCAAGGCATGATCATATTTTATTAAGGTAAAATAAGCGGATTCTAGCAGCCTTTGTCTTTCATAAGCCCTTCTGATACCAAAATATCAACTAGAGGTCAAGTTATAACTTGTTGTTCCTAAAACTTAGATAAGCGACAAGACTTTTGTCAGGTAGTGTACATACAAACTGCACTGCAACAGAAAACATTCAAAGTTATGGCATTCATCTGCCCTTCGCACAGAGTTCCCACAAAAGCTCAAGCTGCACGTATACAGCACTGCAGATTCTGCCGCAGCACGTACTTCCACATGATTTCAGCAGAACGCATGACAGGTTACTCTTAAGTAAGTTAAAAGGAATCTGTCAGGTTTTTTTACTGCCGATGTATGTTACTTCAGGAATCAATGAGCTCAGACGAAAGGACAAGTCTTTACATGTGTGTATAAACAAATGACATCAAATACTGGGAATCTGTCCATCAATGGCACACGTCACGTTCTGATCATTTCACAGCAATAAATGGAGCAAGCTGGAATTCTCAGAACGGAAGCAAGCTCAGACTACGCACTGTCTTGCTCCAAAATGCCAAAATATTTAGGTTCCTCCTCAAAAAAAATGGATGAAAGTATTCTGTTCTGCTGACGCTGTTGTTCTTGCATCAATTTTTTATTTAGATCCATGCATGTATTGCACTAGTGACTTTATCCTAACCTTGTTTTTCCTCATTAAAAGAGGATTTGCTTCTCATGAGTCGCTAGGACATCCTGTTTCAGTTCTGGAGTTATAAAGTGTATAGAACTCTAAAAAAAACTTAAATTAAATAAATCTCCTGACTTGTAGTAGATAGTCCTGCTTTGCTTTTCATTCAAGCTGCCGTTCATTTATCTAATTAGCATTAGATAAAAGCATCAAAATACACAGGTAAAAATATATGATCAAAAAGTCAAGACTGTTTTCATTTCTTAAATTACTTTAGTAGCTTAAACAGGTTTCAACTTTATTAATTGATACTAATTTTAATTATTTAAATTCAGTTAATTTGACTCAACTTAAAAACTTAAGGCAGCCACAATTATTTTACAGTATAAATGGCAACAAATTATGCTACAAGTTAATAGGGCTGGGTAATTCATTGAATTTGATTGATCGATGCACATCTTGTCAAGGGAAGAGCAGTTGTGTGTTCATCTCCTCTGGGCCAGAGAGCGCTCTCATGCTGAAACTCAAGACATGAAGAAAACCTAGAAATCCCCATAGCATTGCATTATAAAGCAGGGGTCTCAAACTCAATATACCTGGGGGCCGGTGGAGGCAGAGTCTGGGTGAGGCTCGGCCGCATCAGGTTTTTCACAAGAAAAAATTTCCAAGAAAACCTTTTTATTTATTTTTTTATTCCAATCATCTCAAATCTCCCTATTTTTATTTTTAAACACCAAATAAGATGAAAAATTTACAAATTAACAACTAATAAGAAAATAAATCAATCAGTAATAAATAATAATAATAATATTCATTCATTCATCTATTTTTCTTTTCAGCTTAGTCCAAATATTAAACAGGGGTCGCCACAGCGTAATAAACCGCCAACTTATCTGGCATATGTTTTACGCAGCGGATACCCTTCTCATCACTGGGAAACATCCATACACACTCATTCATACACATACACGATCCATTTAGCTTACCCAATTCACTTATAGTGCATGTCTTTGGACTGTGTGGGGAAACCAGAGCACCCAGAGGAAACCTAATCGAACACGGGGAGAACATGCAAACTCCACACAGAAATGCCAACTGGCCGACCTGAGGCTCAATTCAGCGACATTCTTGCTGTGAGGTGATTGTGCAACCCTCTGTGCCACCGTGACCGTTTCCCCTTAGCAATGAAACTTTCTAAAGACCTCTGTTTCTTACTCATTTTGCTGCTTGTGGGTTAAATTTGGGCGCTCAAGTGACTGAGATGTAACCGATAGAATATGGCCATTTTTCAAAATAAAAGACTTATCAAAATAAAAGATCGCTCAGACAATAAATAAAACTGAAATAATTAACGATTTCTTGTGTAATTTTAAACTTTCAAATTAAGGCAGAGCCACAAAATATTATCCCGCTGGCTGCATTTAGCCCGCAGACTGTTTTATAAACAGAAGATCTCTCAAAAAACCTATTTCAAACTCTACACTGAAGTTAAATGTGGCTATTCGTGTGCAGCCTTGGTCAACACTACGCAGACCGTATCTGAGAAATTACTTTTACTAAATGATTACCTCGATCTCATAATTCCCTAATTAGATCAATTTAGTTTTTTGACACAATTTTGCACAGCTTGTCAGTGTACAGTGCTTGTAATTTTTTTTTTGCTGGAGTTATGCTAGAACCAGTTTTACTGACAAAATGTGCATTAAAAAAAATAAAATAAAAAAATAAATAAAATAAAAAATTAAAAAAAAAAATCGCCTTCAATTAATCACCCAGCCCTATGTACAAACTTAACTTTCACTTTTGCAATTTTTTTTAAACAAATTATTTTTTCCAGCGTCTTATTTATTTTAATGATTATTCATGCATGTTCGTTACAATTGGGATTTAAAGGAAACTCTGTTAGCTTAGAAGCACTGAGGGACTAAACTCTTATCTGTGAGTCACAGGAAGATACAAAAATCAGACACAGCCTCCATTGTGTTTGCAATCGCTAATGCTGGAATCTCAGACTTCTTTTCTCATATCCTGTTTTTACAGAAACACTCAACTGATCACAGGGCAAACTGAGCGAGCGAGAGATGGAGATGGACAGAAAGTACTGACAGCACTTTGAATGTGCTGATGGAACAACTGCTCTTTTGCTTATCAGATGACCCTATGTAGGTCACACACGCCACATGAAAAAACAAAAAAGCTGATTGTGTTTAATAGGTTCACTCAGGTAACTGGCACAGTAGTTCCTCCACACCCTTTTCTAAGCTTGATCAAAATAATAAAAACCATTTCCTTTTACTTTCCAGCAACGTGCTCATTATTTCGGTGTTCAAACATATGGAAGATTAGCTTGTGTGAATGCACTTACAGCAGGCCATTCATGATGCTTCATTCATTTACAGATCATTTTGCACTTAAACATCTAGACACTGAAATTTCTGAGGACGAATGGAAAGACATTCTTAGTTTAGTTCACTTTTTATCTATTTGTGCCAGACATGGCCTACTACAATGTAAAGTACTTCATAGGACCCATTTCACTAATGCCAAACTTTCTAGAATATTTCCAGACAGAAGTGATGCCTGTAACAGATGTAAGCAGTCACCGGCCAATTACCTTCACATGTTTTGGTCATGTTCAAAATTAACAACCTATTGGTGTAATATTTTTAAAATTCTTTCTCAAGCTCTTAATAAAATCATCACTCCTGAACCTCTGACTGCCCTTTTTGGTTATCTTCCAACCCCAACTACACAAACATCATGCTGCGTCATTGCCTTTACCCCCTTGCTCGCCAGGCGCGCAATTCTCCTCAAATGGAAACATGTGTCCCCTCCATCATCAGAACACTGGATTAAAGAGGTTCTTAATTGCATCTATCTTGAGAAACTGAGACATTGTTTTAAATTATCACTGAACTCCTTTAACAAAACATGGAGTCCCATACTGTCAGTCATTGAGAACCTTAACATTTCAGGAACTGCTGACCAGAATTTTGAAAGGGAGAAAGAGAGACTTCTAGTTTTTATTTTACATTTTCATCCTCTGTATTTACCCATATATTTATTTATTTTTATTTATTTTATTTATAATTTTTTCAAATGGCTTATTATTTATTTATCAGTGTCTTGATTCACCGTTACATACTTATTGAAGGCCTCAGAAAATAGGGAGGTGTGGGAGATGGGAGGGATGGTGCATAGAAGGGGGTAGAAAAGTGTAAGTTTAATTTAGGAGTTCTACAGATTTCTTGTTTTTATTGCTATGTATTTCATGCCATCTCTTTGCTGATAGGACTTCTATTTTTCATATACATTTGTAAGTTTGTATAATATCTGGAAAAAATGCAATAAAAATATTGGAAAAAAAAACATCTAGACAGAATCAATTCAAACAAGGACAGAAACTATTATTGATTCAGCTTGTGTTGGGTTTACAGTCAACACAACAGCTATTTCCTGAGCAATGTGACCTTTGAGGATGTCACGTGACCTTTGAGATGACAAATCTTCCTCTGTACACATCCTCTTCCTTTAGCTCTGCAGTCTGTACAGTCCCGTAAGCATTTTGACTGTCCTCAAGGGTTGTTATTTGACCCAGTTTGGCCATTACCCAGAGACCAACACTAAAATACAGTGAGAGTTTTACAAAGTACCGCACATTGGTGAACAACTTGTCTCTTAAAAACTTCTCTTTCACCCTGCGGTGACCTAGATTCAAAGTTTGAAAGAACTGACTGGGACATTAGTCCAATCCCAGCAGACACAAGCCCTAGTTTAATATGTCCTCTAAAAGATTAACTAAATACAGCCAGTGCACTTCTTCATTCAACTAGAAAGCCTTTGGCCTTCAGAGTTATGTAACATACGACAATATACAGTATGGTATGAATGAAATAAAAGTCTTATCTTTCCTGTGATGTTCTATCACTTATTTTAAGGTGTCACATTAGCTTTTGAAAAATGTTTTATATTTCATTACTTTTTTCTATATAAATATTTATAAAATTTAATTTATTTTATTTTATTATTTCATATTATTTCGAATAACGAGGGACCGTGTGCACACACACACCCTCGTTATTCGCGGGAGTTACGTTCTAAAAATATGTTTTAAGGCTCTAAACCCTGTAAAACACTTTAAACACTCTCAAAGTGCAATCATTCATAGAAAAATAAGTCCAGTATTATAGAATGAAACATTCATCGCTGTCAGCAAAAGGTTTATAAAGCTTTTTAGCTTTTGTGAAGATAATGTTGGCATCCAGCGTAATGTTCTTTTTCCAGCAGTCACTGAATTTGTTTTTGAAATAGCAATTTAGTTATGACAGAAAATATAATGTTTTGCAAAAAAGTGCAGCATTTAAAAACATTATTATTAAATTAACTTTGTTTAAAAATAATAACTAAATCCTGAATCATGATATTAGTATTGTGAATGACGAGTCAGGTGAATCATTACAACCCAATTTCAAAGTGAAAACAAGATTATTTGACTTCAACTGGTGGCAGAAAATGTAGCTTCTTTTAAGTCTAAATTTTGACTTATTTTTTTTGAAGTTGAAACCAAAAACAATATTTTTACTTGTTCCAAGAATTTTTTGATAACTGGATTAGAAATGAGACAAAGCAAAGTAAGAATAGCATTTTTTTTTGCATTTTGATTATTCAATTTCTGTACCTGATTACAGCTAGTGTTTAGTGTCTATTGTGTTAAACTTTATTCATATCACTATATATGTATACACACGCACGCACGCACGCACGCACGCACGCACGCACGCACGCACGCACACACACACACACACACACACACACACACACACACACACACACACACACACACAGTTAAAGTCAGAATTAGGTTTTTTAATAAATATTATTAATAAAGTCATTTATTAATGACCCCCCCCCCTTTTATATAGCTTAAAGTGACATGTAAAGGCTTAACTAGGTTAATTAGGTTGACTAGGCAAGTTAGGGTAATGAGGCAAGTTATAACTGATAATCTGTTCTGTAGACTATCGGGAAAAAATTTAGCTAATAGGGGCTAATAATTTTGTTCTTAAAAAGTGCACTATTTCTACACCACTGCCGTAATTAAACAAATACAGCAATTAAATAAATGACCAAATTTCCAAACACCCCAAATATGTCATCAAAAGTCAAACAAATAGACAGAAAGTTTTGAGTCCCATAAAAACTGATATTAAAGAGTAGTATGCGTTAAAAGCAATTATACTGTATCAATATCAGAGCTGTTATAACAAATGAAACTGCATTAAAAATATTGAAAATATTTAAATATGATTTGTCATGATGTGTTGATGCATCGCAAAGTAAGGTATTTTACGAATTGATAAACATGAGTCGTCTCTTAACAGGCATACAGAGAGAAAAGGCTACAATAAAAATAGAAACAAGCATATATCACTGCAGCACAGGAACCTCCACATGGGAGAAATTTACACTGCAAGTAGGTAACTGTGGTTAAGGCTAAAACAGTTACAACAGGTCACTGTAACTGTAAATCCAGAACATATATATATATATATAAACAGACATCAATAAAACACATTTGGGTACTATAAGGGGTAGCTCTAGGATTCTGGTAGATCTAGAGATTATTAAAACACAACATGTTGGACTCAAATCAATAAAAAGCCAAGAGCTGGCTCTGAAAAACTGAAATTGAAAAAAAAAAGCAGTTTGTCTTTTTTATTTTAGAAGCAAGTGACTTTCTTTTTTAACTCTGGAGCCTAAGTAAGACAGTTGGCAATCCCCCAGTATACTAAAACACCAATTTATCCGTCTCTCCTCTACAGTCATTGAATTACAAGCAAGCAGATAACACTAATAAGACGGGGTATTCATTAGGAACGATACTGTGTCTGATAAGGGAAAGCCATCAAGATGTTTGCTTCAAATTAAACCCACTTGACCTCGGTTCAGTCAAAAAAAGAAACTGGAAACTGTAATAAAAAGCCACTGTGGTGTTTGAGCTGCCGTGAAAGCAGTGGTCAGACACTTGGGCTCAGATTTCCTTGATTATATGTGGAGAAGAAGCATCTCTTAAACTACCGGGTGTGATGAAGACAATCATGACACAGACGGACTCTTCATCATCTGCTTCTGACAGAATGCAAACACACACTCAAATAGAAAATGACAGGCTTAAATGTAAAAGCCCGTTGTTACCTCTGATTTAGCCGGCGCTCATCGTCACTTCCAAAGTCCTGTGGAAAAAAAAAAAGTATGAATGAAACAGAAATCAGCCACCGAATGTGTATGTGCCAATACACAATAATAAAGATAATGAAGATATATAATATTATTGACATGAAAATTTCAAAATGTTGTGAAGAATATATATACATGTTAGGGGTGTAACGATACACTCAGCTCACGATACAATGTGTATCACGATATAATGTTCACGATTCGATATGTATCACGATATTGGAATAAAAATTGAAAATTAAACTGAAATGCAAATTTTATTTAAAAAAAAATTTAATAACCAAGTAAACTTTTTTTTATGTGTTTCTTTTGTTTCAATTTGTTAAACTGAACCTTCTTTAAGAAAATAAATTAAACAGGACTGTCTCTGGAAAATAAAACAATTTAAAAACTTCTTATAATATTATTGAAATTATTCAATTTAATTGAATTTAACAGTAAGAGCTTAAGGCGTTGCTTGGTCACTTGCGTTTTTTGTGTGCATAGTCCACCCTCTGTAGTAACAGCTCACGGTCAGCTCACGTCATGTGTGATTTTGCAGCCGCAAATACATCATTATATGAAGACAGAATAATATTTTAGGGTGAATTGTACCTTAAATACAGTATGTGACTCTATCAACACTATTAGAAGGTATCCATGTCGCTGTGCAAAGTATGTAAATCACTGTGAAGACTTTAAAACTTAGGCTATGTTTGACCCAGTATGCGTGTCAAAAAGTGGACGAGTCTAAAGCAATGACTGTACAACCGAAATGTTGCCAGACGTCCGATTCTGAGAGGATGCGCCATCCTCTATTTCAACTCCACTCATCTTGGTCTGCTAACATTACTGCTGCTGCAATCTGAACTCACGTGCGACAGCAGATGGAATGTAGCTCACGTGCAAACAGCTCAACTAATAAGAGAAAACGGACGTCATACCGTAATCAAATCGTCATAACGCCACAATGCATATTGTGACATTTTTGCATCGCAATAAATGGTACAACGATAAATTGTTACACCCCTAATACATATACAATCTATATACACCACCCTCAATCAAGTTTTTGGCCTCTTTATAAGAAAAAGCCTGTTATAGACAAACCAGCTTATCGACGTGACTTTGAAACGCTCCAGTGTCCCTCTATCTGTGTTTACACTCAGCAATCAGAGGTGAGTTTGGTGAACTGATGACCTTCACAGCTAAACACAGTAATTTCTGTTTGAGCATGTGAACACAAATGCAAATCAGCGGTGTTTAAGAACATGCTCAAATGTTTGCAGAAAATGGGTCTTTTTAAATCGATTGGAATAAAATTCCAGTATCATGACAACCCTAAACACTGTAAATGGTGATAAAACCTTCAGTGATTGTCGTAATAAGACAATCATATCCCCTCATTTATGACTACATTCAAAACACCAACACCAAGCATGTCCACACTGCTCAATTTTACATGTACTGCCTCAAGTCTTAACACAAAGAGCAGGATGCGTCCGTGTAATAAATCTAATTATGTCGTCAGAAATCTTACACTTAAACCAAATGATAAGTTATCATTTCAGCGTCTGCTGTGAAAACGTCAACACAATTCCGGAATAAATAATGGGAGAGGTCAGAATCCCTTTAGGCCTCGGAACTTTTCCAAATTCCACAGCCTCACCCGACTCAATCCCAGCGCAACACACTGCAATCTGGCCTAAACATGCCTCATGATCTCGCTCTCTGCTGAACGTGCAACCTTTAAGCACAATACCTGACCCACGTGTCCTAAAAAACAAATAAAAAGCTTTGATACACCAGCTTTAAGAGCTGTATAATATGACAAAGAAGAAATGTGCTCTCAAAGCCGAAACATGAAGAGCAGGGCCTCTCCTTCAGATAAGGTTTCATCATAACAAAGAGCGTTTCTAAAATAGTTCCTCACTGTACGTGAACGTGACGGGTTATTGGGTTACTGATTGTGGTATGAATCTGTGAATGGAGGAAGACGAGTGCGACACGGTCAGATGTGACGGATGCCTGAAGGCGAAGAAACCGTGTCAGGGGAATCGGTCGTGCCAGGGTTTCTGTCACGTGCTAAAATCTGTCCCTTCATGCAGCAGCTGGGCTTATAAAACTTTTTAAAGCAGGGCAGAATGAGGAGTGGAAACAATGAGGCGTTTATAACAGAAACAGACGTTTTGGAGGTGTGAGGCTTTTCTGTGATTTACAAAATTCAAAGTGAATGAACAGATAGCATGAGGCGAAAGGTGAATAATCAGAAAGTAGAAATCAATATGGCACTGAGAATCTGCAAGCAATCTTAATTTTGTACTCTGTACTGTAATGAAATTCTAACTAAATTCAATTCAATTTAATTAAGTACAATAGTAGGATTTAAATATGGACAATTCAACTATAGTGGCATGAATTCAAATCTATCCTTCACCCGAGTCCTGCTTTGACTCATTGCTCCAAAAGCTAGCTGGAAAAATCCCAGATGTCTTCAAAATCATAAAAACAAATGAAGTGTGGGGTTTGTAAACTTTACACATAAGGCAAAAGCCTTAAAATATTAGAGGGTGAGATGAAACATGGATTAGTCAAATGAATAATCATGACTTACTGATACAAAAAAAAAATAAGCATATAAATATAGTGTGTGTGTTTTCAAAATGTAACGATGAAGTTTTCACATAATTATACTAGTGATCAAAATGATCACGGTTATTATCATTATCACAGTTTTGTTAAAATTAGCTGAAAACATTCCAAAATAAATCTCACCCATACTTAAGGCTTTACGCAAAGTTCATTCATTCATTCATTTTCCTTCAGGTTGGTCTCTATTTCAGAGGTCGCCACATGTGAATGAACCACCAGCTATTGCAGCATATTTTACGCAGAGGATGCCCTTCCAGTCGCAACTCAGTACTGAGAAACACCCATACACACTTATTCACACACACTCATAGTTTATTGAAATTCACCTGTACCGCATGTCTTTGGACTGTGGAGGAAACCGGAGCACCCAGAGGAAACCCATGCCAGAGAAATGTCAACTGACTCAGAAAGGGCTTGAACCAGAGACCTTCTTGCTGTAAGGCAACAGTGCTAACCTCTGAGCCACCGTGCCGCACATTTACACCAAGTACATGTATTAGACTCTCAAACAATGTCAGGATAATAATCAAATTAAAAAGTTGCATAAATATATAGTATTAAAGGAATACAATAATGAAGGTGATTGAAAAAGGATAAAATGAGAAAGGTATGATGAAATTTTAATTATTGGCTATTTGCATTACTGTTTTTTTGAGGGGTCTATATTACAAAATGTAAAGTTACAACTGGAATCAAACATATAATTTGTCAAAGATGCTAAAAGGATCTAATATGTCTCATCTAAAAAGAAGAGATAAGTAAAAGAAGAAAACAGTTGAAGTAAAAGGCGAATGATGCATGTGGTAATATAGGGTGGGAAATAATAAGCTCGTGCTTCATCCCACTCCATTTTTGACCATGCTAAAATACATTTTTTGTTAGTGATATTTTATGTGTAATATTTCTGTTCAAAAATAAATAAATCAAATCAAGTTTTGTATCTCAAATAAACAAGCAACAAATACAATTTGCAGCTTATTGAATTTTTTTGTAACAAACAACATTAACATGGATCTCTGGATATTTACTTAATATTTATTACTTATTATTTCAAGTACATGTTTTGTGTGTGTTTTTATAGGTGCATTTGATATTCTTATTCAAGGTATTGTTTGATTAAAAAACTACCAAACCGTTTACTATTTACATAGTCAAAAAATTTGCTAAAAAAAATGAGTAATTGCAAATTTTATGAGTGATTTTGCACTTGGATTTGCGCACTTTATGAATAAAAAGAATACAACTGTATATAAAAATATATATTTAATAACTGTCAATATAAACATTTACATTCTTGTAGATATTTTTTCAAAATCACGATAATCAAATCATAGTTTTTATGATACTAAAAATTTGAAATGGTAAAACTAACCACCAGAAATTCCACTGTTGTTTACCCTGAAATGGGTAATCATGACACTATATATATATAGCTATACTGGATTATTTTGAATGCGTCGGTGAGCCAATAAAAATGTGAATAATTTTCAAAAACAGGCATACAATTTCATAATGTTGATATAGTGAACACAGGCCTCTGAATCTAATCACACTGAAGATAGTTCTGCGGTATACGCCAATGCTGTACCGGTGCAGAGAATCTGTGTCACGCAGCTAATAATATTTTCAGAAAAGTGTTCAATATTCATGCACAATTCCAGGTTGTCTGAGCAGAAAACTGCCTGTATTGTTATATGCCATGCCAGAATCTTTTTCTGTGCAAATTATACTTGATGTAAAATGTTAAATAGAAGTATAGAAGATATGCAAGTTTTTTTGTTTTTTTACCCAAACACTAAATCACAACTTTTAAATAGTATTAACAAAAAAAACTATTAAAAAAAAAAAAAAAAAAAAAGAGTTTCAAATAAATACATGTATTTTCTCATGGGAATAGAAATATACAATAAAATAGACTATATTCTCTGACATTATTATATGGCAAGTTTATTTTTCTGTTATATTTTGTAAAATATTGAGTCTTCAGGTCTTGTGTTTCTTCCAATCTTGCATTTCGTGTGTAAAAGACTTTACGGAGGCAGTAAGGTTGATTAGGTTGAAATTAGGTTGATTCTGTAATAAACAACACATTTAATGTCTTACTATGTGGAAGTTAAAGATCATTACTTTGATTTGTGACCAAATGGATAAGAATATTTCTGTGAACTAGACTGGGATATTAACATCCAAAAGAACTATTTGCATTGTGAATCATATTAACCTGCCAAGAAAAAAAAACTAGAAAAAAATAACTACCACAAAACTTGGAATATCATAAGCAAGTCATATGGACTACTTCTTACTTTTTAAATTGGGAAAAAAAAAAATTAGTTTTTTCAGTGTGTCAGAGAAAGTTCATGCCAGTTAGGAACGACCTGAGGGTAAAGTAAACAAAGACAATATAAATTAAATTTTCCTTTTGCAATAACCCTTTAAAAATTTCGTTTTTAATTCATGTTGAACAGAAAATATATCATCTTAGCGTCAAATTACAAAAAACAAATTACCGCTTATGTGATGTGTTTCTAATGTAGCGTCTATGGGGAGTAGATTGATGTTGCTCTCTCTCCTGGCTGCCATTATCAGTCTCACACTATTTTTCCCTTTTTTCTGAAAATCTTGATAACACCATCGTGGAGTTTTCCTTTTATTGTTTTGTGTAAAAAAGACTTTACAGAGGCTGTATGAAAAGAATTTGCTTGATTCTGTAATTAACAACAGATTAATTACTTAACTCTTGATTTTTCTTATGCAACAACCCTTTTAAAAATACAGTCATTTTTTAATTCATGTTGAACAGAACTTAAATACCACAAAAAGCATCTGCAAATGTTTACCCTCTGAACTTTAAAGCCAAACTAACATTATAATTATTCCTCTTCAATGATTTTCATTTTACATCACTGCCTCTCATTAACCTCTCTCTCTCTCTATATGAGATGATGTCATCACTGCAGCTGCATGGTCACCAGTGCTCATGTTAAGGTCGTGCTGTAAATTCTAAATAGTGTACATCCTCTCTAGCACAGATAATATGCACACTATGCAGAGATTCTTATCTTACAGCAAAATATTAATCTCAACATCAAAAATCCAAAAATGGAAAATAAGGAAAATAAGGAAAGTAAGAGTAAAGTGTGAGTATAAATTCATGTTTTGAGTAAACAACTCCTCTAATCCAACTAAGAGCAAGAGTTTAAGGTATGCTCAAAGTAAAATTGCAGTAATGCGACAAACATGACATAATGTGTATATAATACTGCACTGTGTGTGTGTCTCATAATAAAGTATCCAGCAGATTGTGTGCTGTTTAAATGTGTAGAGCCAGCGCCCCCTATTGGACGAACCAGTAAAACAGATTTCGAAGAAAACCATGACGTCAGATGAACTATGTAGGTGTGGTGCTTTCACAGAAAAATAAGACTATTCAAAAACCTACAAGAAAATTCCCTTTTCAAAAGTACCACCTAAGAGAATTACTATTAATGAAAGGCAATACAGCTCTCCTGGTGAGACCGGCTAAAGTCTTGCTTGTAATGAAAAGGTAAAAACAGGAGGCCTTTCATTGCATGAGAGGAGCCGGGCACAATGACTTCGATTTAAATTTCTGTCCGGCAGAAATGCAGGCCTCTGGGGGGTCAAACCTTTAACTTTCACACAAAGAATGGCAGCTGATGTAGGGATACTCACAAAGGTTAATCTGCACCATACAAGTACAGCAGCAAGGTTAAGGGGAATAGTTTACCCCATAATAAAAATGTACTCAGCTTCTGATCATTACAAACCTTTTTTTTCTATTAAAAACAAGAGAAGATATTTTGAAAAATGTTGGAAACCATTAGCCACTGACATTCATGAAACAAATGCTATGAAAGATTTCAACATTCCTCTAAATTACTTCTTTTGTGTGTTCAAAAGATGAAAGAAATTAGAGATTGAGCAAACTGTGACAGAATTAGTATTTTTGGTGAACTGTGCCTTTATCAGAAATTATAGCATGTGTTAACTATGCAAAAAAAGATTTAGGTTAATGTGTGGAAACATATTAGGAACTAGGGCTGCACAATCTATCATTTCAGAGGCCGGTATAAGATTCTGACGGTATGATAACCTTGGATAAAAAATAACATGGTTTCACAGTATTGTGCTCACTGCTCTAAAACATATTCTTTGGATATTTTTTCTGCTGGAGATACTGATGTCCCAAAAAAAAAAGAAAGAAAAAAAAGATTTTAAAAAATCTTACACATACCTTAGGACTTGTATTACAGAAAATGTTGGCAGTTTTGAAACCTTGACTTTTCTGCGGTATACCTTGAAAACAGGTATCATCTCATGCCTAGTTTCAGAATCGATATTGGAATGTGCGCATCTGCAATAATCACATCACAAGATTTACAGTGTTAGGTCTGGATTATAGTTGACCAGGAGCCTGTTTCATAAACCAAGCTAAAAATCCAGGATTATTTTGGTAAGTCAGGTTTATTAATGGCAGATTTTATTTCATAAATCAAATGTACGATAGTTCAAATTCAGTTATTCTGGAAGCATATGCTGGCAAACCAGCCTGGTCCGGGGCAGGTTAACTCTCAGGCTTAAGTTCATGATTAAGAAAGCACTGACTGATATAAAGTAGTAGGGTACATTTCCTAAAAAATGACTTTAAAGCCACAAACCCTGAGCGGAATAATCGGGTGATGGATTCGTGCTGAGCAGTAGCCTCACTTTTCCCACGGGGCGCGAGAAAAACAAGTGTCAAAGGGAAAGCAGCAATTTGCAGTGTTTTCCAAAGCAAATTATAAATCCCACTGCTCGTGCATGCACGGCTCTTTGTAGCCATTATTTTAAACTTAATGTGCTGACGTTAAGCACATTTTGTATGTTAGTGAGCCTGCAATGCATTTAAACTTTTTTGTACGCAACAATTGGCAGTAGGTGTGCGTGCAAGGAAAAAAAAAATGTGTATATTGACAAATATTTAATTTAATGTCAATAGGCCTAAACAATGGCCTGTGTTTTAAAATATATTACTACATGAGTAGCCTATTGAGACGATCTGCAATTTCCTGTCAGCCTTCTCTCTTACTTTGTTGCAAGCCGTAGTTTTTGATTTTTACTATGTTTAAATTATTATATTTTTGAAATCCTGCATTGGTCAATCGCTGTGAACATGGCTGTGTCTCATTTCAGAGCTTTTTCTTTCATTATAGTTGCTATGGTAGCACACAACACAATCGATGCATCTACTGTGTGCTGAACCTTCACGGTTTCAAGACAGTAATGTGCACGAGAAGTTATCTAGATTATTTCAACTAACTCAGATTAGCTAGATCAAATCTTCAACTTGCTGTTATGGACGTTTAGTTCGGCTCATTAAAGTCAGGTTTTTGACTTTATTCCCCGTTTTTCTAAACAGCTTTTATGAAACAGCCCCCATGCGTCACAAAACACAAGATTTTTAGAGTCACTGCTTAGATTAACCATAATACAGTAAATGTTTGTCTTTTACATGTGTTTTTAGGCCTATGACGGAGCATTTCAAAAGAGTTTAAAAAGAAATTATGTGTTTCGGAGGCGTAACAAAGACTAACATTTAATTATTTATACAATGAAGATCATATAAGATGGTGTTAATTTACATTTACAAAAATGTGTTTCTTTTTGTATTGTTTCATGTCCAAATATCTGCATTTCAAACCTAAAACAAGATTATTCTGCTTACCATACTGGCCTAATATTTAGCTTGTTTTGAAGAAAATCTCACTTGTTCATTCATTCATTCATTTTCTTTTCAGCTTAGTTCCTTTATTAATCAGGGGTCGCCACAGCGGAATAAACCACCAACTTATCCAAACTAGCCAAAACTAGCCACCTTCTTGATATGAGGCGAACATGCTACCCACTGCGCCACCGAAAATCTCACTTAATTTGGACTTATTATTATTGAAAGTCGAAAAAAAAACTTTTTTGATATTTGAACTAGAAACAAGAAAATCTGAAGTAACTTGAATTGTGATTACTTAATTGCTTTATCTAAATACTTGTTAGACTAAAAGTCAAACAGAGAATTCAAACCATTTAGCAAAACTGTATTCATAACACAATATTTTTCGCGAAACATTTAAATATTGCAATTTACCAATATCGTACAAAACTATTGGGAACTATAGTGAATGAGGGAGGCAGTGCACAGTATTTCTGTTGTTAGACAGTTTTATTGTAAACTAGTTCATGACCCAAAAGCTTCCATCCTTTTGACAGTTCCCCTTTTTAAAATGGCTTAACCAAATGAATGAAAGCACACAGTCCAACACAATACGATGGGCTACATGTAAACAAACTCCTCAATGTACTTTAACCATATACAACGTCAAAAGCAATATGGCAATGATATTTTCAATATAATAAGCAGCTTTGCATCATGTAGTGGTGCTTATTTTTGTATACATTACAATTAAAATAAATGGTAAGTGTAAGTTTTTGTTTAACTGGTTCCAATTAACTCCAATACCATAATAGATAATAATACTGTTATGTTCTGACTGTATATATGAAAATGCTTACATGTTTGTGTACGTATTTATTATTTAGATTCATAGTTTTATAGATTTATATTATTCATTCACAGCACAAGATATCATCACTGACTGCCCAACATAAAAAGGTTAGATTTTTATATGACAATAAAGTTAATAATAAAATAGATCGATATTATTTTCTTAAATATTCAATATTATTAATAATATAATATAATATAATATAATATAATATAATATAATATAATATAATATAATATAATATAATATAATATAATATAATATAATATAATATAATATAATACCCAAGGATGGGTTGCGGCTGGAAGGGTGGTTCATTCCCCTGTGGCGACCCCGGATTAATAAAGGGACTAAGCCGAAAAGAAAATGAATAACAAATAACAATAAATCAAATAACAAATGGTGTAAAGTAACAAATTACAAATACTCATATTACCGTAGTTGAGCAGTTTTTCTCAGGAATTGTAATTTACTGAGTAGTTTTAAAAACATGTACTTTTACTTTCCCTTGAGTACATTTTTAGTGCTGTATGAGTACTTTTACTCCCCTATTTCCTTCAACCTGCATTCACTACTCAAAAAATCAGTCCTGTTATTCCTGTGACTGTCCAATCAAATCACACACAGAAATTTAAGAATCTTAAGACATGCAGCAAAAAGATTAGAGGCATTAAAAGTGTCCAAGAAGCTACTTTACACGCAGTGACCCAGAGACTGTTTAATTGCATGTCACTGATAAGAAGATGGCGAGGCAGTGGCGCAGTAGGTTGTGCTGTCGCCTCACAGCAAGAAGGTCGCTGGGTCGAACCTCTGCTAATTTGGCGTTTCTGTGTGGAGTTTGCATGTTCTCCCTGCCTTCGCGTGGGTTTCCTCCGGGTGCTCCGGTTTCCCCCACAGTCCAAAGACATGCGGTACAGGTGAATAGGGTAGGCTAAATTGTCCGTAGTGTATGAGTGTGTGTGTGAATGAGTGTGTGTGGATGTTTCCCAGAGATGGGTCGCTGCGTAAAAACTTGCTGGATAAGTTGGCGGCTCATTACGCTGTGGCGACCCCGGATTAATAAAGGGACTAAGCCGACAAGAAAATAAATGAATTAATGATGAGAAGATGACAGGTGTTTACTGTATGATGACCAAAATGACCTTAAACAATAACTAAATGCACTACAGAATGTTACGTTTTTTACACACTCGCATTAATTACATGTAAGTGCATCAGCTTTTCACAGTGTAATACTCACTACTTTCTACTCTTGAGAACTTTCATAACAGGCTTGTAGTAAAAAGGGGTGGTTCTTTTTTCTTAAAAAGTGGACCTTTTTGCAGCCTCATTACGCTTCATTTTCTATTGAATTCTGGAATTTAATACAGCATTTAAGTGACATTTTAAGCACTATTCTGAATTTGTTTGTCGGATGGTCATTATAATCACACTTTGACTATTTTAGCCAAAATAGTATTCAAATCAATTTTAATATGAGCCACCATTGGTGCTTCACACCTTTTTAATGGTCATATTTTGTTTCAAGAATAAGGTCCAAGAATTACAACAAAAGTTTATTGTAAAATGTTTTCTCCATTTAAAACCAACACAGTAGCGAAAGATGACTCCTCTTATGTCCGATTGCACAGCTGGATGTTGGACTCATGTAAAATAATTGTTTGCATTGGCCAAAACTGAATAGCTGAAATCACACTGAAGCAACTGCCAAAAGAGGATTCGGCTTACACTTAAAGCATTTTTGATGGGTTATTTTCACTCATTATGATGGCATACCAGTCAAAATTGGACAACTGAGCTCAAGTATGGGAAAATTTCTGGACATCTGTCAGTGAGGGGTGGGTCTCCCTGACTACAGGGTGTATAAGGGCTACTTTTTACTCATACTTTGAGTAATATTTAAAATATTTTACTAGCATATTTTACTATGATTTTTGGGCAAAAAAATAGTACTTTCACTTGAGTATGATTTTTCAGAACTTTTTCCACCACTGCAAATATCAAAGACCATGTTTGTAACTGTTACAAGTTAGTTACATAGTTTGTAACTAAGTAACTATTATCAAGCTTGATTATTGTGCATGTCTGCTGTAGTGTCTGATTGGTTTAATGACAATAATTGTAATTGTAAAAGACACAAATCTTCACTTACATATTCAGATGTCTCATTGTTTAAAACAACAGTTATAAGCAATGAGAAGAAACAACAGGAAGAACAGGCGCCTTCAACCAAGAGCCCTAAGGAATCGAACATGGTGCACTGATGTGTATCAGCCCTTTGCTTATGCTAAGGGAGGATGCAGCCCAGATAAAATTGCAAATCAATTACCATACAACTGCTGCCTGTAAGAAATACGGGAACTTTACCTTCAAAAGATGAGATACTTGTCCAGCTAAAAAACATGACTTTGCAAGAATGACTCAGAGGAACTGGCCAAATGTTGATCTATATGTTTAGAGATATACTCTGGAGAGCTTTTGCTGTGATAGTTGTTTCCAAAAAGCTATAGCTATTCTAAAGAAGCTTTTACATCTATGCAAGAAAACTATAAAAGGCTGGAATATACAAACCAGCAGTGTGCTTAACTGACTTCTTTATACTGTAATGTAATGTATTTTTATTTAATGCCATGTCAGCAATCAAGACTATTTTCATGGAAGGAACATTTCAATAATAAATATTCAATTAAAAATCAACAAACAAATGAATGCTAAATTAAATAAGATTTTTTTTGTGTTAATACATGATAAAAATTCTAAAATCTTTTCTGGCGTCACTTTGCTAAAAATATCCTTAACAGAGTTCATTTCATAAAAATGTTTTCTGGAATCATTAAAAGCAGGACAGTCCAGTAAATTGTGTTTTATAGTAAGGAAAATGTGCAGTTCAAACACTGAGTAGGGTTTTCACCTTGGAGCAAAAATCCCGGGGTTATTCTTGTATGTCCAATACGACATCTGGTAAAAACCACTTGATCAAATCTAGTCTTAAAATTCTGTCTGAGATTTCAGGTTATATTGCATAGAAAGAGTTAGCTCTACTATAAAAGATCTTTGTGTCATATTATACAGCAATTTAACTTTTATTTTAGCAATTTAACTTGTTTTAATATATCCTATGTTACAAAAACAGCCTTCTTTCATCTGAGAAACATCACTAAGTTACGAAGCATGTACGAAGATTTTTTTTCAGCTTTTATGACATCTAGGCTGGATTACTGTAATGCTGTTTGCTGGCTGCCCAGCATCCTCTATTAACAAACTTCAGCTAGCAAAAAATGCAGCTGCCAGAGTTCTTACCAAGTCTATAAAATATGATCTTATCAGCCCCCTCTTTTTCCTTCTTACACTGGCTGCCTGTTAAGTTTTGTATTGAATTTAAATAATCTATCTCTTGTTTATCTATTTAACCTTCTGTCTTGCTACAATCCAACCTGCTCTTTAAGATCTCAAAACTCAGGGCTTCTGGCAGTACCTAGAACAGCAAAGTCAAGTAAAGGAGGTAGAGCCTTCTCATTTATGGCTCCTAAACTTTAAAATAGCCTTCCGGATAATGTCTAAGGCTCAGACACACTCTTGCAGTTCAAAACTAGATTAAAGAGCTATCTTTTTAGTAAGGAATACACTCAATGCATCACATAGCAGGGTTCAACGCTAAGGATTTTTTCTACTGGCCCGATCGGGCCAGTGGTTCTGATTTTTACTTGCCCGGCCAAAATTTTCACTGGCCCCACCTAAAAAAAAAGTTAATAGCTATTTGACTGTGTGTGTGTGTGTGTGTGTGTGTGTGTGTGTGAGCGTGTGTGTGCGCGTGTGTGTGTGTGTGTGTGTGAAAGGCTTAACGAGGTTAATTAGGTTAACTAGACAGACTATGGAAATTAGGCAAGTTATTGTATAACGATGGTTTGTTCTGTAGACAATCTGAAAAACAATTAGCTTAAGGGGCTAATAAATTTGACCTTAAAATGGTTCATAAAAAATTAAAAACTGCTTTCATTCTAGCCAAAATAAAACAAATAAGACTTTTGTTCAGAAGAAAAAATATTATCAGACATACTATCAACATTTCTTTGCTCTGTTAAACATCATATAGGAAATATTTTAAAAAGAAAAAAACAATAAAGTGGGGCTAATAACTCTGACTTCAAGTGTATATATATTTACAGTAATTTTTTTATGTTTTTTAAGGAAAATTATTCAGTTCATCAAGGCTACATTTATTAAATGTAAAAAATTTTAAATTGTTAAATATTCATCAACATTTTAAATAACTGCTTTGTTATTGTATGTAGTTTCAAATAAAATTATTACTCCAGACATTATTGCTTTTATTACTATTACCATTAATAAATATGATAATAATTAATATTAGTAATTTCTGAAGGATAATGTGACTGGAGTAATGAAGCTGAAATTTCATCTTTAAAATCACTGGAATAAATGAATAAATTAAATGATAAACTACTTTTGAACAGTTATTTTATAGTGCAACATTTCACAATTTGTATTTATGATGAAATAATTGCAGCCTTGGTGAGCAGAAGAATCTTAGTTTAACATATATAACAATTATACTTACCCCAAACTTTTGACCAGTTGTGTATAGAATATTTTATAAGCGAAAATGTGCACTTTAATTTTAACAACCCACAGACATCGTCACCAAATACAAATCAGAGAGGTCAGACTTTCTTATACAGAGCCTCATTTCAATTGTCAGGTTTTGTAAAAATCTATCTATTGAATTAATCAATCTATTAAAGAAACGTTGGCTAGAATTCTGCATTTTAGGCTTACATTATAGAGAGACATAGCATATGAACCGAGACTTTATCAGATCGCGAAGAAGATCAATGTTGATCTGTCTTTTGAGCTGTCAGTGCGGAAATTAACAAAACAACAGGCCTAACACAACATATTATATGATTAAAATATGGAAAAATGATCAGATATTAACTTCAGTCAATTTTCCTAACGGATAAACCGAGATCAGGCTGGATAAACAGCTCTCTTTAATATTTCAGCATGCTTTCACTTTCGCATTTACCGATAAGAATGACTTCTCGCCCTGCTCATCATTCTCTCGTCATATAGCCGTATATATGGCTATTACACAATCATAATACACTGTGACATAGCCTGGGTCGTTAGTTCGTTGCATTGTTTTGTTTTCTCACTACAATCGATCCGCTCAATAGGGCAGAGACCGTCTCATTCAGGCGATTTCGGACTGATTGATTTGGCGCGGATGCGAGCGCTGAGCGCAACTGCTGGATATATGCCAAACAAACTAACATAACGGGGGAAACGAGACAGATTCCGAAACAAACGTTTATGTGTGAGAGCACCGTAAGATTGTATTTGCACACAATTGACAGACAGTCGCAGCACGCAGCTCTGGCTCGATCTGGCAGGCAAAAAGGCAGCACTGGCCCGATCGGGCCAGTAACATTCTGTACACTGGCCCGAGGGCAGTCCTTATTGTCGAGCCCTACATAGTATTATGCATTAATGTGCTCCATGCAGGTTTTTTGCATCTCTAAAAACTGGACTGACACAGTTTCAATTTACAAAAATCTTCTATGTAAAGCTGCTTTGACACAATCTACATTGTAAAAGCACTAGAAATAAAGGTGAATTGAATGTAATAATTTATTATTTTGCAATGCATCCACTCCTCTTGCCACTTGTTTAAAATCTAACCCATTGATAATAGGTCTCATCATTGATGGAGGAGTTTGGCGTTTGTTCACCACTTGCTTCAAAGCATCCTTAGTAGCTGCATCAGCTCGCTCATTTCTTGAAAGCCCGAAATGTCCTGGAACCCAGCAAAAAATGAAGTGATAAAACTTGACTTCTCTGTAGTAAATGTCTTAGGCCCTTTATTCTCAGCGGATGATGAAGTAAAGGATTTTGTTTTGTTCTCGTATTTGTTTTTATTCTTCTATAAACTATATTTTAATAATTTTCTTCACTGGAGTGGACATTGGCTTCATTAGCAGAACCCATCAAGTTAGCTTGTGTGGTAACATATGAATCTAATTTATTCCTTGAACAACATTCCAAAAGATAGCCCTAAACAAAACTCTAGCTAAGAAATATAACCAAGAGAGGATTCTGGTTTCTTTATTTAATGAGGGTATTAGATAAAGACCATAAAGCACACTGCCCAAAAATAAAAACACCAGTAGATTCGGACAACTTTTTAATGAGTTTTTGCTTTGCAATGCACCTTGCACAATGACTCAAGTCAATTACATGACTGATCACGTGATGTCAACACAGTAGTGACCTGCATCAAATAAAGTAAAATTATAGACAGCTGACATCTGAAGTCCAAAGGCGTCGTTCATTTTTGTATAATACCATATTACTACAACATACACACAGCACCTTCTGTTATCACTGAAAACTCCTAAAGCAGTATTTCGTGGGTAGTTTTATGTTAAGTCATATATATTATCTACACAACAAATTGCAGGACAGCCTATAAACAAGCCATTAGCTCAATAAACATCTAAACATCTAGCAATAAACAGCTAACATCACTGCCAAACACTTTCTCTTGATGAAAGACTTGATCAGCATCCAACACAACAAGAGCATCGAGCTCCATCCAACCACAACCATAAACACTGCCTGTAAGTTGTCTACTCTACAGCACTGATTAAACACCTTCCCAAAAGATGAATGTGAATGATCAAGTAAAACTGAGGTCAATAACATCAAGTAGTGCAGAAAATGCCCAAGTGTGATTTGAGCAGATAAACACGATGACACAGCGTTCAATCCCACATATATCCTGATGGCATCCCGCTGTTTAGCTCTACCGCCTGAGCTGTATTAGCATCGGGCCTACGTGAGTGAAATATATAAGCGTCCCGTTATGTTTTTATTGAGGAATACATCGTTCCCACACCTCGTGCTCATTTCCGCTTACCTCCCCCGCGTTGGTGGTGGCGGTGCTGGAAGTGGACGCGGCGCTGGGAGTGGGCGAGCGCTGCAGAGTGACCAGAGCCATGGATGGAAACCTCCCAGCACAACGGCCAGTCTATCTGTCACAAGCTAAACCGGCTAGCGGATTTCCCCCGGCAGATCTTCGGGGACTGCGCTGCGACTCCACGCGCTCGCTGTTGTTAAAAGGCCATGGCTGAGCGGCTCGTTTGTATCGTTGATTCCGTTTTGACATGAGCCGGATGTTGTTTTGGTGCTTCTCACTCTCTCACTCACTTACTACCGCATGGGGCTCAAACTCGCACCGCTACTGATGCCCACAGTTGTTCATTAGCGGTGTGTTCGTACGAATCGGTGTTTTGAATGAATCTTTTGATGTGAACGGCTTTCTTTGCTTGTCGCTGTTCAAAGTGAGTGGCTTGCGTTCTGTCGTGATGATTGATTCTAGCAGGAGCCAATAGCCTTCGAGTGTTGGATGTGGAGGATGAATATCATTGGTTGAGATTACTGAAGGAACACGCCTTTTACTGAGCGAGTCAGTAGTGTTTTGAATCACGTTGAATATTTGAATAAACATGGAGAACTTCTCCTGTGTGGAAAGTATCAATCTTAGGCTTTTTTAAAAAGCTATACACTGCAGTTGACAACATTAGTTTAAAGTTAAAATAACTTATTTGAAGATGTTTTTAAAGGAGTGTGTTGCGGTGGTAATCGATTCAGTCGAGTAGTGAATCAGTTCAATTGGTGAGTCGATGACTGAAGTGATTCATAATTGCACAAAAATACATATTTGACAACACCTACTGGCGGAGCGATGTAATAATTCAGGCCACTGCTGTCACTGTGTGTAATCATTAACTCAAAATCGATTTCAATCCTAATCAAACAGCTGATCCAACTAAAGATGTTCAAGATTACTAGAGACTACATATTAAGCAGGTGTGAGTTGGAGCTGGTTGGAGCAGAGCTGCTGCCCTCCAGAAATTTGAAACCATAAGATATAGTTATGGAAACAGACCACCTTTTACTTTCTCTGGATTTAGTGGATTTACTTAAGTGTGTTTGTTATTTGTGTTATTTTACAACGGTCTGATAACATTTCTTCCATATTTCACATAAAAATAATTGTTATTAGAGCAGTTATTTTTTAAAATATGACAAACGGTCAGAATAAATAAATAATAATTAGTTTTTGTGACGGAAAGTCAGTTATTCCATATAGGAATTAGGGTTCAAGGGCTTGTATGACTGTAGTAGGTTATACATTCAATTAGGGGTGGACTTAAGGTGGACCAATAAGCAAGGTAAGCAACTGCTTAGACCCCTGGGAAATTATTGGGGCCTGACCAATGCCAAAAATTAAAATTAATTATATAACTTATGAAAAATTTTGTCAAATCTGTCTATAACCATTAATGTTTTGATGTCATAACTTCTTTTTAAAACCAGGGGCCCTCGTGAATAGTGGAACATTCCTTAAATACTGCACATGATACAAATCTTAAAATCTAATCACAAATATGGCTGAATAACTGTACATATGGTTAGTTTGTGAACTTGTTTTTCTCTTTTGTGTGATTTTATTGTATTTAATTTTACATTAAGAAGATAAAAGTTTTTTTTAAGTGTTTTATATAGAGCATTTCTTGTATATGGCCATTCACCCAAAGTGCTTCAAAATCATGAGGGGGAACTTTCCACACCACCACCAGGGTGCAGCATCCACTTGGATGATGCGACGGCTGCCACAGGACACAGGACGCTCACCACACACCAGCTATTGGGGGAGTGGAGAGACAGTGATAGAGCCAATTTGGTGGATGGGGATGATTGGGAGGCCATGATCGTAAGGACATCGGGGTTACACCCCTACTCTTTTATGAGAAGTGCCATGGGATTTTTAATGACCACAGAGAGTCAGGACCTCGGTTTAACGTCTCATCTGAAAGACGGGTGAGATGAAAAAGTTCCACTTAAAATTCATTTTTAACATGCAGTTTATATTGATATAAAAAAATATCTACAGAAAAAATATATATCTATCTATAGAGAAAAAGAATGTATCGAGTTTCAATGCCTGGGCCCCATACCTGGAATTGCTTAGGGCCCCCAAATCATTAAGTCCGCCACTGCATTCAATATATTTTCACAAAATCCAAATTTGTAATTAGTAAAAAAGTAATTTCAGTTGCAATAAGGTGTTGTGGATATATAATATAATATAATATAATATAATATAATATAATATAATATAATATAATATAATATAATATAATATAATATAATATAATATAGTATAATATAATATAATATAATATAATATAATATAATATAATATAATATAATATATTTCCCAGAGATGGGTTGCGGCTGGAAGGGCATCCGCTGCGTCAAAACGTGCTGGATAAGTTGGCAGTTCATTCCGCTGTGGCGACCCCGGATTAATGAAGGAACTAAGCAGAAAAGAAAATGACTGAATAATATAATATAATATAATATAATATAATATAATATAATATAATATAATATAATATAATATAATATAATATAATATAATATAATATAATATAATAATATAATATAATATAGGGTGGTTAGCACAGTCACTGACCTCAGCTGGATCAGTTGGTATTTCTGTGTGGAGTTTGCATGTTCTCCTGGTTTGCAGCTGGAATGGCATCCACTGTGTAAAACTCATGCTGGATAAGTTGGTGGTTCATTCTGCTGTAGCGACCCCTGCAAAATGAATGATTGAACAATTTAATTTAATTTAATTACAATTATTCATTCCATAAGTTCTAAAGTCTGCATTGTCATTATGTAGATAGTAAATCTAAATGAGCTTCCCCTATTGATATTAAAATTTGTTTATTCAAGTAAAATATTAAACAGACCTCAAGAAGACGCCAAGTCTGGCTCTAATACAATCTGGTGGACTTTACTCTATAATCCAAGCTTTGTGTAAAGAAAAGCAATTGAATGGCTGCAGTTTTTGATCGTGTATGTTATGCAATGTGGGGAATAAAGTTAATTAGTAAGTTCAGATTCTGTTTGATGCAGTCTTGAGGCATTGCATGTTAGGAAAAGAAGCAGGACTGTTTGCACTAGTTTTCTACTAGACAGCTTAATTAAGGTGAGTTTTTTTCAGCAGTGCTTTACATGCAGAGAATTGCTTACTCAACTAAGCTCACATGAAAGTGACCAATAATGAAAACCAATCTTGTCAGTCTTGCATGTGTAGTATTAGCTGATTTCTCTAGATTTTTTATTTTTGTACATTAAAATTAATCAATATTTTAAGAGGTGGTTCACTGCAATATCATGTTTTAAGTTTTAGTTGATGTGTAATAAAGCTTTGTGAACATAAACATTATTTCTGAATGTAATATGCTCAAAGTTCAATGCAAAGGGAGACACTGGCTTTTACAGTGTTAGCTTAGCATAGCCTACAGCAAACAAAGTTTAGGGACTACAAACAAACAAAAAAAAATTAATCCGGGTTAGTAAAATCACAAATGCTTCAGACTATGTGCATACACCATGGGCACACACCTCCTGAGGAGCTAAGAGCCATGGCCAGAGGCGCTGTAACATTATAGCACAGAAAGCTAAAATGTCGTCCAAATGCTGCTATTTCCACAGAGTTTCTGTTTCTGTGTTGGGCTTCCAAAGGACACAACACAAAGGGAGAAGTGCTTACAATTTAATTTTAATTCTGTTCCAGAGATTTATAAAAAAATATACAGCTAGCATTTGACAAAGGACAGCTTACAGAATCTTTCCCAGTTCAGTGTTGGATTCAGCTTAAACTCCTCAAAGAAGGAGCAGCTCCAACCATAATAGTCCAAGCTGTGGATTGTGAGCCACAACCTGTAAGTATTTTGATTTGTTAAAACTGATCTATTACATGCATAGTTTCTAGCGTTAATGGTATGTTGTAGCAAGGATGTAAACAAGAATGTGAACAATGGGAAATGCTGTTTCGCAATGCTAACAATTAGGCTACAAATTCATATTTATCATTAAAATCCATATGTAAACAGTCACAGTCCTCCACGCAGTGGATGCCCTTCCAGCCGCAACCCATCTCTGGGAAACATCCACACACACTACGGAAAATTAACCTGTACCAAACGTCTTTGGACTGTGGGGGAAACCGGAGCACCCAGAGGAAACCCACGCAAACGCAGGGAGAACATTCAAACTCCACAAAGAAACGGCAACTGAGCCGAGGCTCGAACCAGCGACCCAGCGACCTTCTTGCTGTGAGGTGACAGCACTACCAACTCCACCACTGCATCGCCCCGTGAAAGACACTTGTCAGATTTTATTTTAAAGAGCAGCCATAAGGTTTCTTTTTATTTTTTGTCTGATTCAGGCTCAAACTAATACAGCTACACTGACTGACAGTATTTACAAAGCAGAGGCAAAGCGCGTACTTATCGGGGTGTGACGCTTTTGGTGACGTGGAGCCAGTCTGTGAATCACAGCACATTATGTTAGCTGAGCAATCAGAGCCTCTGGAGGGCAGCCTTTCGGAGGACCTTGGAAATATGACAGTGGTTTTCATGTTAGCTGAGTAGCTGTATATATTTAATGTAAGAAATATGAAAAATTATGTGATTTTTTTTTTTTATAAATGAAGGATGAGCACACATTACTTTGCACCCCATAAACACAACCAAGTCTTAAAAATAGACTCTTGACCCCCCCTTTAAGTCAGCTGCAAGATTAATCATCTGGCAGCATTGAGCTCAAAGAATGAGCTAAATTCACTTGCATATTAGATAAATTAGAAGTTTAGTCCTTTAACAAATTACCTATTATATGCAGCAAATATGCTCACTTTTAAGGCACTCTACTGTCTGCAGTCATGAAGGTGTGCATCATTGGCGCGGGGGTCATCGGTCTCTCCACTGCTCAGAGCATCTACCAGCACTTCCACAGCAGAGTCTCTCCTCTCACCATAGAGGTTTATGCTGATGTCTTCACTCCTCTGACCACCAGCGATGGGGCAGCTGGACTCTGGCAGCCCTATCTCTACGACAAGGGAATTGTCAAAGAAACGTGAGCCTTTTATCTGTCCATAGGCTGTTTCTGAGATATCCTGAAGAACCCTGCTAATAAAATGTTTTCTTTTCTATTCTCAGTCAATGGAACAAAGAGACCTTTGACTATCTGCTGAGTTTCATCAACTCTCCAGATTCAATCAAAATGGGTATCTTCCTTCAGTCTGGCTACAATCTGTGCGCTGAAACTGCAGCAGTGAGAACACTGATGTTTCCCATTTTAAAGGGACAGTTCACCCAAAAATTACAATTTACTCACTACTTACTCTGCCTCAAGTGGTTCCAAAGCCTTTATGACTTTCTGTTATGTTGAACACATAAGAAAGCTGGAAACCTGTAACCATTGACTTTTATAGTAGGAAAAATGGACTATGGAAGTCAGTGGTTAAAGGTTCCTAGCATTCTTCAAAATATCCTCTCAGCAGAAGAAAGAAACTCATAAAAGTTGGGAAGAAGTACATGCAGAATCAATGAAACAGAATTTTAATTTTTGGCTCAACTATTCCTTTAAATGCTTAATTTTAAAATATCCCATGTAGCTGCATGTTAAATTACATTTTATTGAACAATTACATATTCTGTATCTGCTTCTTGTGCAACAGGACCCCTCATTTAAAGACACAGTGCTGGGTTTTCGCCAACTGACCAGTCGTGAATTAGAGATGTTTCCGGGTTACAGGTACTTATTACATACGCAAATCTGAAACATTGTTTCAAGGTCAGAGTCTTGTACAAGATGTGGAGCAATATTTGGTTTAATTGTACCAATTAATTATTAATTTAGTTTTAACTCAGACCAAGCCATTTGTTAACCGAGGGGTGTAGCAAACAGAGGGACGGGGGGTATGTCCCCCTCACTTTTAGAGACAGATCATTTAGAAACAGGTGATTAATAATTCGTCACCTTAGAATTATAAGGTTCTATCTGACATTTTAAAAATTGAGTTATTTACATATTCTTATAAAATGACAACTTATTTACATTATGGGATTTTTTTATAAGTTGTTTACATTTTAAGACTTTTCTTTTAAAAAAACAAATCTTACACACATACTGTACTGTTTGCTACGGAATGCAAACAATTTGAAGCTCAATATCTCAAAATCATTCAGAACGCAGATAGAACTTTATAATTTGTGGCAAATTATATGAACGAAAACTTTGGGTTCTCATACAGCTCAAATATTGCTTTCTCTAAACTTCTGAATTTAAAAAAAAAAGGTTTTGTCTAAAAATAATGTAAACATGGCACCTTTTTGGTTAAAAAACTGGGCTCTAAATACATACTGTATACTGTATTTTATTTCTAATACGGTATAGTGAGTATAATATAATATAATATAATATAATATAATATAATATAATATAATATAATATAATATAATATAATATAATATAATATAATATAATAGCTATTACTTTATATTTTGAAAAAGCCGCTGGTGCTTGTGTTTATTGACAACTTTGACTTTCCATTTAAATTAAATGAAACTGATCTCAGGGTCATGTTTTCATTTTGCATTACCATCTATTCTCAGCTTTGGCTGGTTCAACACTTCTATCATGATTGAAGGAAAAACATATCTGCCCTGGCTGATGGAGTGGTGAGAGATGCACAAATTGTACACAATGCATGTATATTTTTAAAACTTAAGATCTAGAACACATATGAATCATTTTCTTGTTTTCTTAACAGGTTAAAAGAAAGAAATGTCAAGTTTTATCAAAGAAAGATTGATTCATTTAAAGAGGTTTGGATGTGTTTTTGCCCTATTTTGAGTAAATATAAAGCTCTAGATTAAGATACTTTATTCAGAAAAACATCACCCTGTGAAAATACAGTATATTTTTCTTCATATATTTTGTCTGAAAAGTAATTTAGTCTGAGATGGCTTTTAGCTATATTTAAAAAGGCATTTAATAACAAACAGCATATTTAAAAGAAATATAATTACTTTGCAAAAAAGACTGTCAAACCATGTAATGTTTTAAATTAATGATTAATTTCTTAATAGCTTTTTTCCTTAAGCATGTACAATCTTTTTTTAGTTAAACAAATGAAATAAAATTACAAAATGCACCAAAATGTTATATTCAAAATTATATAATTTCTCTGATTCTCTAAATTTATTTACACAGAACTGCAAGTGCATTAGATTACCTAAAAAGTTGTCCCTTTCCTTTTTCTATTTAATAAGTACTTAAATTACAGTAACTAAACAATTTGTAATTCATTACACACAAAATGTGTATTCAAAGATTCACTAGCAGTTTAAATCGTAGGTCTCAAACTCAATTCCTGGAGAGCTGCAGCTCTGCACAGTTTTGCTCCAACCCTAATCAAACATAGTTGCAGAAACAAATCAAGGTGTTTAAGATTCGTTTGAACACTTGATTATTTGGATCAGCTGTGTTTAAACGGGGTTGGAACAAAACTGTGCAGAGCTGTGGCCCTCCAGGAATCGAGTTTGAGACCTTTGACTTAAGCATAGCAGCACTATAATTCATTTGAGTTACTCTAAGAATATAGAGTCACACTAGCAATATACTGTATGATGTTTTCCAGTTGTCAGCCTGTGGTGCTGATGTGATAATCAACTGCTCGGGTGTTCGCTCAGGAGAGCTGCAGCCTGATCCTGAGCTCCAGCCAGCCAGAGGACAGATCATTAAGGTGACTTTTAATGGTTTAATTGCCTAATTCCCTCTGTCTTCACTGGATTGTGTGAAAGGTGCCAAATATATTAGATCAATTCCACTGGCAGTTCTAGTTTAAATGGCACCCTGGGCAGAACCACTCCAAACATACCTCCTCCCCCAAGAAATAAAGGCACTATGTGGCTGACTTTATATATATATTTTAAATATTTAATTATATATTTTAAATATATACATTTAAATAATTATTATAAATACATTTAAATATACTTATTTATTTTCAATAAGTATAACAATTTGTGTATTATTATTATGATTATTATTATACAAGTAATTTTCTAAATAAATAAGAGAAGTCGATCCTAAATGTAACTGAAAAACAATGTAAAGACACGACTTTTGCATGAATAAGTTCTTTATGGGTTCTTTAGAATACAAAAAATATGTTTTATAGAATTATCTGTTGTCTTAGACCTGGCTTATGGCAGAGAATTAATGTTATGAAGTCTTAGTTGCCTCCCCGACTCATTATTCCTCCTTTCTGCTTCATAGCCATGTTTAGTACATCATTATACAAACTTTAGTTTTGTCGACTTGCATGTCGATCCCTATCGTCATGCATGTAAACAATTGGGAATAGAAGCAGCATGTGTAAGGCATGCGGAAATGGTTTTCTGTGTGCGTTCCTCTATTTGTTTAAACCAGCGTTGTTACGGTGGTACATACAGAATAACAAACTTGCATGTGTAAAAGGCGCCAACTATGAATATCCCCTAACGTCTTTATTCTGGGATAACCACTCAATACACTTGCATGAAGTAAATCTTATTTCAAAGCTTTTACTGGGGCACTTTTATTTGCACCGTCTCCCTGTACTGCCCTGGGAGATTGCTGATATTGCCCCATGCCTAAATCCACGACTAATTAAATTCAGTAAGTTCAATTGTTTTCTGATATCTACATTGTAGGCAAGGCTTATTTAGGTTCAAAAAGTCTCCTCAATTTTTTTTTAACACACACTTGTATATATGGTTTACGAGGACTCTCCATAGGCATTGTGTATTTTATACTGTGAAAAGTGCTTTGGCCACCACCCCTACCCTAAACCCCACCCTCACAGGAAATCTGTGCTACATTTTTATTTTTAAAAGACCTCATTAAGTATAATTTTTAAGCATTTTGAACTAGGAGAACACATGCCATGTCCTTGTAAACCACCTTAGCAGAGTACAACTAGGTCATAGACATTTATTCATATTCGTTTCGACTTAGTCCCTTTATTAATCAGGGGTCGCCACAGCTGAATGAACTGCTAACTTATCCAGCATATGTTTTACACAGCTGATGCCCTTCCAGCTGCAACCCATTGCTGGGAGACACTTACACTCTCATTCGCACACATACACTATGGACAATTGAGCTTACCCATATCACCTATAGTGCATGTCTTTGGACTGTGGGGTAAATCGAAGCATTCAGAGGAAACCCACGCGAACATGGGAAAAACATGCCAACTCCATACAGAAATGTCAACTGACCCAGCCGAGGCTCAAACCAGCAACCTTCTTAATATGAGATGAGAGCGCTACCCACTACGCCACCACGCCAGACTGGTCATAGGCAGGCATGTCATTATACAACTCTGTGTCCTCATAAAGCACATAAACTTGTACACACAACATGATGTACTAAGATAATAAACATGTGCAGAATAATCATACTTCTCATACTATTCAAGTGAGAGGTTTATTGTGTAGCTTGTGAATGAGATATCTAATAAAATCCAGAGCAGGGGTGTTGTTATAGGACCCTATTTACTAGGGCATGTGCTCCAGTAAAAACCTGCTGTGCCCCAGTAAATGCTTTGAGTTGCAATTTACTTTACATGTCCTTGTATTTATCACGATTGGTAATCTCAGAATAAAGATATTTTAAATATCGGCTTTTTAGTTCAACAGAACAAAAAAAAGAATTGCAGACTGGTTTGGAACAAGTGAATGTTCCCTCAATACTAACAATGTGTGCTAGTAAAACAAACATTACAAATTTTGATTTATAAAAAAACAACAAAAATCAATAGGGGTGAAAACATCCCCTCAAACTGTGTGCTGTATGTGAACAGGTAGACGCTCCCTGGATAAAACACTGGATCTCCACACATAATTTTTCGTCTAGGGGTAATTCAGCTTACATCATACCTGGGTGAGCATCTTTATGATCAAAATCATATCCTATTCACAAAATATTAGAGTCAGAGTTTTGTTTTTAAAAGCAAAATGTGATCTTAGCAGTGTTTCAGACCTGTTTGTTTCCGCAGGAGTCGTTTGGTCACTGTCGGTGGAGTTTTCCAAGTGGGAAACTGGAATCGGCTGAACAGTTCTGTTGACCATAAACAAATCTGGGAAGCCGCCTGCAAACTTGAGCCCAGTCTACAGGTAGAAGATCAGATGGTTTTATTATTTGTTAAGTGTTGAATTTCCTAACAAAACATCTTTTCTGTCTAGCATGCGCGAATAGTAGAAGACTGGACTGGTCTCAGACCTGCACGCAGTAAAGTCAGACTAGAGAGAGAATCCATACGATGTGGAGGACACTCATTTGAGGTGAGCTCATCTAGTGAAAAGAGCAGCATTTCATTTTCATTACATCTCTTTTTTTCATACGTCATGCTGTTTTTATTCCCTCAGGTCATCCATAACTATGGACATGGAGGTTTTGGGCTGACCATCCATCGTGGATGTGCTGAGGAAGCTGCTCGGCTCTTTGGACAGTTCCTGGAGCAGAAAGGATTGCTTGTTCAATCTAAATCACAAGCAGCACAAGCTAAATCACATCTCTGAAAAAATGTGAGCCTCTTTGAACAGTGTTATGATTAATCTCGTCAGACATCAGCAATATTTTTCCTTAATCTCATAACCGCTGTCAGACTGATTCCATAAGATAATGAATTCACTGAGTGCAAAAATGTGTACCAGACTACTGGGATCTGCTGTAGCCTAATGTCACTGTTTAAATGATCTATTTTATCACTCATTAATTTTTTAAAAACAAATTGCAGAACTGAATTGTCAGCAATTTGCTCTTTTGATATACAATAAAGAATTAAATAAAGAATTAATGTATAGTATTGTGCTTTTTAAAATTTCTATTTTATTGTTATTATCCACATGTGCAGAGCTCGGCATATATGAGTACCCCATATATGTTAGGGAAAAATATTAAATAAAAAAATATATAGAGTTTTGTTAAAATGCTGTAGGTTATATTTTTTCATCAGTATTTGTCATAAATTTAAATGTATTATCTTTCCATTTCTAAATATGTTCTGTAACTAAAATATTACTTAAATATATCTGTTTAATAAATCTGTTTTTGTTCAAATGCATCAAAATATATCACCCATATGTTCACTGAGAAATGGATAAAGATATTCATTTTCAAACAGGGGTGTACTCAAATATGCTGAGCACTGTATATCAAATATACAACCCTTCTCTTAACACATTGCCTTTTTCATTGTGTTCACAGTGTTTTCCAACTTTTGTGATGTGGATAAGCATCATTAAAAAGGAAATTAATTTGGAAATTGGATTCAGTAAAAACATTAGTGGCTGAGTTTTTTGTCTTTGTAAAAGAGATCTATTTTATACAGTAAAATGTCCATTGTGGCTCAAATTTCAACTGAGATATTTGGCTACTGTGTAGTGAGACACAAAACACAAGACTAAAGACCAGCAAGAAGCTTTCCACAGAGTCTGGACCAATTACTGTAAAAGGTTTGAACACAGACCCGTAGCCAGCCTTGTGCAAGCGGTGGTTCTTTTTTCTTAAAAAGTGGATGTTTTTGCAGTTATATCCCTAATCTTCTATTGAATTATAAGATTTAAATGCATTTTAGTGACATTTTAAGCACTATTCTGAATTAGCTAGTCATCATAACCACACTTTTTGACTATTTTAACCAAAATAGTATTCAGATCAATTTTAATATGGGCCACTTTTGGTGCTCAACATCTTTTATTGGTTATTTTTGTTTCAAGTATAAGGTCCAAGATTTGCATTAAAAGTTTATTGTAAAATGTTTTCTTCTTTTAAAAACAAAACAGTAGCAATGGATGACCTCTTAGGTCAGTTTGTATGTTTTCTTACACAGCTGGATGTTGAACTCATGTAAAATAATTGATTGCATTGGCCAAAAACTGATTAGCTGACAACCAACAGAGGATTATGCTTAGCCTTAAAGCCTTTTTGATGGGTGATGGTCAAAATAAGACAAATAAGTTCATGTATGAGACAATCTCTGTACCTTTATCATAGGGGCTACGTGACTGACACATCCTCACTCCTGCTTGATTAAAAACAAACACGTCAATCAATCAATCCCACACTCCGAAGGTGAAGGAAAAGGTCCCCAATAACATTCGAATTAACAACAATGACTCACATAGCTGCAAAAATATTACAATAAATGTTTGGGTTGTAGTTTTTCTTTCTCGAATATCCGCAATTGTACATTTTAATCAGTCAACGTAACTCAAAAACAAATGTTTTTTTTACTTACATGACTCCAACAATCAAGCATTTTCGCCACCTGCTGGAGCAATGATGTAACCAGAGGCTCTGAGCAAATCAATGACCAAAACAGGCAGACAAAATATTAGAGTGACTAAGATGTTGCAAAACCTCCATTACTAAAAACAAACAACATATCTCCCACGTTTTTTTCTCATGTAAATAGAATAACTAGTCTTATTCGCAATTCAGTCCATAAATTGGGCATTTTTGAGGGTGATTAAAAAGAAACAGCACCACCTCTACGTCAGAGCTGACGTTACGCAATGTACAAAAAAGATCATAAGTGAGTTTACGACGTGCATGCGATTCATTACCTGCATGCAAGAGAGACGGTAAGGACGTGTTAAGAACAACGCTGACAAGAAGAAAGTTTGGTGAGTGATGCTGTCCACGTCTTATGCCTTTTTTATAAGCCTTGGGCTTATTGAATACAATGCAAGATACAATTGCAAATTACAAATGCATAAATGTAGAATATAAGTTATTTTCAGCTGTACATTAGATAAAATGCTTTATTCAATCAGTGATACATACTGAATAGTTATTAATTTTAGTATAAAGTAATAGTTAAAATTGACTGCATGGAAATTTACATTTAAAGATGTTCTCTTTTTTTGGATGGACTCAATATAGTGTAAATCATTCAATAAAAACTGATTGATGGATTTTTAAAAATCTTTTCTTTAGCCTGTCTGCAGTCATGAAAGTATGCATCATTGGTGCGGGGGTCATCGGTCTCTCCACTGCTCAGAGCATCTACCAGCACTTCCACAGCAGAGTCTCTCCTCTCACCATAGAGGTTTATGCTGATATCTTCACCCCTCTGACCACCAGCGACGGGGCAGCTGGATTCTGGCAGCCCTATCTCTACGACAATGGCAACGTCAAAGAAACGTGAGCTTTCAGTCAGCTAAAGCACATGCTTTTCCTTAGATATCCAGAAGAAAATAAATTGCTGTATGACGTAGCAGCAAATAAAATGTTTTCTTTTCTATTCTCAGTCAATGGAACAAAGAGACGTTTAACTATCTACTGAGTTTTCTCAACTCGCCAGATTCAATCAAAATGGGAATCTTCCTTGAGTCTGGCTACAATCTGTGTTTTGAACCAATGCCGGTGAGAATGTCAACTTTCCAATGTAATGTCATTGTTTTTGCAATTTAGAGAATGGTACATAATGAACTTCAAGTCTTGATAAAGCATTCTGTTTTATATTGCCAGGTAATTGATATTAGTGTACAAAATGTGTCCATGGGCATTTAAAGTTGGCATAAAAAGGAAGTTGTAATAGTCTCTGTTGTTACTGTGTAACACTTGGTAAACAGGAAAAATTGTGCAGGACATGTTTGTGTCCATCTGAAATTGATTGGACCATTGATTGCTATGTTGTGATCTTGTTATTGTTCTTGCCTCACACAATTCCTCTGATAAGAGATGTTTTTACAGGGAGGAGGGGGCTTAATGATCACCTTAATAATCTGTCCCTTGGGTTGCTGGAGTTATTTTGAATATTACAAGGGTACACATTTAAAATATGCAAACTGCAGAAAAAGAACTACAGTATATCATATAATAGAAAGAAATGAAAACTAATTCTAACTGCATGCTATACTACATATATATTTCCTGTCTCAAGAGCCAGGTTCTGTGTCCAAGTATTGGGTCACTGTGGCCTTGTCCTTCAACCAATCCACAATATACTGGATCCCTATGGCTCCTCCTGCAGGTGGTGGGTTTATAGGACAATGGTCCTATGTCGCTCTTTCAGGCAGAGTCTGGCCAGTTTCTGAAAGGAATAACCCAACTACCTAGGAGAAGATTGCAATGTGTATTTGGTAGTGATCGAAGGCCACAATGACCCAATCTTTAGACACAGAAACCGGCTCTTGGGATATCAAGTGTCACATCACTAATAGGAAAGGATGAGGTTGTACAGGAGGTTGAACAGTACCAACTAGAGATAGTTGGTCTCTCCTCTAAGCACAGTTCGGGCTCTGAAACTCAACTTCTGGAGAAGGGCTGGACTCTCCTCTACTGTGGAGTTGCTCACATTGGGAGGCAGTGAGCTGGTGTGGACTTGCTTATCATTCCACAGGTCAGCCACCATGTGTTGGAGTTTACCTCATTAAATAAGAAAGTTTCCTCCCTGCACCTGTGGTCTGGGGAAATATCTCACTCTGTAGTTTGTGCTTCTGGGCTGAACTGCAGTGCAGAGTAACCAATCATCTTGGAGCCCTTGGAAGAGGTGCTAGAAGGTACTTTGGCAGGGGACTTGGTCATTCTACTGGGGAATTCAACAATCATATGTGTTATGGCAGTGAAACCTGGAGAGGCATGACTGGGAGGAGCACCCTCACTGATCTGAACCCGACTAGTGTTCTGTTATTGTATTTCTGTGCTAGTTACAGTTTTTCCATAACAAACACCACAATCGAGTATAAGGGTGTCCATAAGTGCAGCAGGACACCCTAGACTGGAGGTCGATGATTGACTTTGTGATCTTTCATCCGATCTCAGACTGTATGTCTTGAACACTCAGGTAAAAAGAGGGGCAGAGCTGTTAACTTAACACCAGCTGGTGGTGGGTTGAGTCCACTGCTAGAGGTGGAGGCTCCTTCACTGCCAGGAGTTGATCTACGTTCTCCAACTCAAACCAATTTTTTATGTGGCAAAGGTCTCTGGTCCAGCGGCAAATTACAAATCAGGTGGTGAACACCAGAACTAAGGGATGCCGTCAAGCTGAAGGAGTCTTAGGGTGCTTTCACACCTGTGAATCGATTCAGTTGTTCCGAAACAGAGATTACAAATGTTACATTGTTGCTCTTTGCTCTTGGAGCGGATCGCTTTCACACTGCAAAGTTTCTAATCGGACCAAAAGAGCTAAAACAAGTCACGTACGACTAAACTCTCCTTACATTGGTCAGAGTGTCAGTGTATTTTGCAGCATCCCGCTCAGCTGTCAGGAGAGGTGGGGTTTTGGTGGTGATTGACAGGGTGCGCGCACGCGATGTGTCTGAGGAGAGACCCGGTGGGGAGGGGTGAGAAGGGTGCGCGACGATGCCTATTTGAGGACCGGGAGGGAGACGCAAGATTACCGGGAGATCATCACTCGTTTGCGGGCATCCGGAGACTCGCGAAACTTCCCGCCATACTCATAATTCTCTCCTTATATCGCCGTATGCCTATTACATATCCATAAAACACTGTGATATAACCGCGCTCGGATCGGATCGCTTTCTCACTTTAATCGAACCGCTCCAGGGTTCATTTCAATCGAGCCGAGACACCTCATTCAAGCGATCTCGGAGCGATTACTTTGGCGCGGAACAGAGCGCGATTGCCCTGTTCACAAATGCCAAACGAACCGCGCTAACTGGGCAAACGAGACACGTTCCGAAACAAAAGTGTAGGTGTGAAAGCACCCTTACTAACCAGACCTGGTTGGCTTTTAGGCCTTTCAAGGCAGCTGATGGGTAAGGACAGACCAAGTGTGCTACTCCCCAGTTGGTCATGAAAGCAACAGCTCCTGGACCTGGGCAGAGTTCAGGGAGGCCATGAAAGATTATTATTGTTGGACCGATATTTTGGCAAACTGCCTGGTGCTTCAGGAAGGGGAAGAAATGCTTCACCAACAATATTGATTTCAACTGAGGATGTTGTTGGAAAGTGGAAGGAGTGCATTGAGGATCTCATTAATCCTATTGGCATATCTTCCTTTGAGGAAGCAGAGATGGGGAAAACAGAGGTCCATTCCTCCATCACTCAAGCTGAAGTCACTGAAGTAGCCTGCTCCACTGTTTATTCATTCATTCATTTTTCTTTTCAGCTTAGTCTCTTTATTAATCTGGGGTTGCCACAGTGGAATGAACCGCCAGCTTATCCAGCATATGTTTTTTTACGCAGTGGATGCCCTTTTAGCTGCAACCCATTATTGGGAAACAACCATACACACTCATTCACACACATACACTACGAACAATTTAGCTTACCCAATTCACTTTTACCGCATGTGTTTGGACTTGTGGGGAAAACCGGAGCACCCGGAGGAAACCCACACGAACGCAGGGAGAACATGCAAACTCCACACAGAAATGCCAACTGACCCAGCCGAGGCTTGAACCAGCAACCTTCTTGCTGTGAGGCGACAGCACTACCTACCACGCCTACGCATCGCTTCTGCTCCACTGTATTCTATCTTAAAAAAAGTAAATATATAATTCACTGATGTTTTGTTAAAACTTTAGTTTTCCTAGCAAGAACTGCAGGTTATTTCCAATTTTTATATTGAAATAAAAATGAAAGTTATTATTTTACATTAAACTGAAATGCAACCTTTTTTATGATGAATTTAATTTTAAGCAATTTTGCCACTTTAAACCACTTTCAGCCTACTTTCAAGATGACTGTAAAAATAGCTCTCTCTCTGTTCCTCTCTTACAGGAGCCCTCATTTAAACAAGCTGTTTTGGGTTTTCGTCAGCTTTCTAAACGTGAATTAGAGATGTTCCCGGGTTTCAGGTGACCTCTTGTTCTGCTGTTTTCCCCCTTGAAGATTGTGGAGATTGATTCAGAATAAAACTGAATAATTTTTACAGGTCATAAATTGGATTTGTAAATGTAGTCACTTTTGAATTTGTCCTATGTTTCTTTCAGTTTTGGCTGGTTTAACACTGCTCTCGTAATTGAAGGAAAGTCGTATTTACCCTGGCTCATGGATTGGTGAGAGATTTTTCTTATCTTATCAGTAACAAAAAAAAAAAGAATTACAATAATATAACTAAATATTCAAAGGAGTTGAAAAAATCTGTGAAGTCCAAGATTTAGAATGTTATATATAATTATTGCATTCAGAAAAGTGTAGAACAAATGATTTAACAATATGTTTATTATTTTACATTTTTAATAGCGTTGTCAAAAGATTTTGATATGTGGTTTTATTGGGATTTTCAATGAATGCGTAAAACAAGTACTGTGGTAAACAAAACTCCACAATACTTGACCATTTTCTTCTACAACAAAACTACACTGACTTCACACCCCCAAATATTTTTTTATTTATTGATTTATTAGAAAGCATTTTTATACGTAGTATGTTTTACAACCCCAAATCAAAAAAAGTTGGGACAGTATGGAAAACACAAATAAAAAGAAACTAGTGATCTCCGATTTACTTTGACTTGTATTTCATGGCAGAAACATGAACACAAAATATTTCATGTTTTGTCTGGTCAGATTGATTTCATTTGTAAATATACATCCTTTCCTGTCATTAAGACCTGCAACACATTCCAAAAAACGTAGGGACAGGAGCAATTTAGGGCTAGTAATCAGTAAATTGATTAACATAATTAATAGATTCAGGCAATCTGGAGAAAATGCAGTGCGTAAAAGACAGGTGCGCAAACCTAAGCTAAACAACCAATCCCTCAGGCGGCACTGCATCAAGAATCTTCATTCATTTTAAACCGATATCACCACATGGGCTCAGGACTACTTTGGCAAACCTTTGTCAAGTACCACAATATATAGTTACATCCACAAATGCCAGTTAATATTGTGCCAAAAGGAAGCCCTATGTTAACAGTGTCCAGAAGCGCTGTCAACTTCTCTGGGCTCAGAGGCATCTGGGATGGACCATCACACAGTGGAAATATGTTCTGTGGTCAGATTAATCAGTATTTCAGGTAAAGGACCATCTAGACCAGCGGTGGCCAAACCCGTTCCTGGAGGACCTGCAGATTTAGCTCCAACTTGCCTCAACACACCTGCAAAGATGTTTCTAGAAAGCCTAGTAAGAGCTTGATTAGCCAGCCCAGGTGTGTCTGATTGGGGTTGGAACTAAACTTTGCAGGTCACCGGCCCTCCAGGACCAAGTTTGGACATGTCTGATCTAGACTGTTACCACCAACAATTCCAAAAGCCAGGGTCTGTAATGGTATGAGGTTGTGTCAGTGCCCTTGGCAAAGGTAACCTGCACTTCTGTGCTGGCACCATTATGCTGGGAAGCATGTCAAGATTTTGGAGCACTATATGCTGCCTTCTTTTCCAGGATTGGAATACGTGTTTATTTAAATAATAAAAATAAACATCATGAGGAACACATTAAATGTTTGTTGTATTGTCTGCAATGAAATAAAAGTCCAAGTAAAGTACACATCTTATACATGCATGTCCAATTGTTACTCATATGCACCAAGACTATTTCGGGTCAAACAAGGATTAGCAGTCTCTGACAATTTGTTTGATGTGCTTTTCTGCAGGTTAAATCAAAGAGGGGTCAGTTTTTTTCAGAGGAAGATTGATTCATTTAAAGAGGTTTGAAATCTTTAAAGAGGATTTCCTTGTTTCTTTCTTTGTTAAAAAATTATTTTAAAGTATTTTTTTCTTTCTTCACCCCCCACACCCCCCAACATTCAAAAGTATATGGGATTAGTAATATTTTGTTTCAAATAAATTGTTTACTTAAACTAAAACTGTCAGTTTAGACAACAGAACATAAGATTTCTGTTTAAAATAAATGCTGTTCTTTAGAAACTTACATTAATCAGAGAATCCTTAATGCATCAAACACGTTTGATTATCAAATGTTATGCAGCGCAAATGTTTTTTAACACTTGAGCTCTAAATCAGCCTATTAAAGTGATATCTACATCTTTAATAATGTGATAAATGTTGTCCAGTTGTCAGACAGTGGTGCTGATATGATCATCAACTGCTCTGGTGTCCGCTCAGGAGAACTGCAGCCTGATCCTGAGCTCCAGCCAGCCAGAGGACAGATCATTAAGGTTAGTCAGTCAATCATATTCACAGATGTAACAGAATTGTGCTGATCTCGTTTCACTTCTATCAACAGGTAGACGCCCCCTGGTTAAAGCACTGGGTCATCACGCATGATTCCAAATTAGGAACCTATAATACACCGTACATCATTCCTGGGTAGATCTCTTTATGCTGATAATATTGCTTAAATTAAAATAAATAATAAATATAATTTAAAACAAACTGAAAATATAAAAACGAAAGCTTATAAAAGATATTAAAAAGTTCTATAAATATAAAAAAACTTCCGCAGGAGTCGTTTGGTCACTGTTGGAGGAGTTTTCCAAGTGGGAAACTGGAATCGGATGAACAGTTCTGTTGAGCATAAACAAATCTGGGAAGGCGCCTGCAAACTTGAGCCCAGTCTACAGGTAGAAGATCAGATGATTTTATTATTTGTTAAGTGTTGAATTTCCTAACAAAACATCTTTTCTGTCTAGCATGCGCGGATAGTAGAAGACTGGACTGGTCTCAGACCTGCACGCAGTAAAGTCAGACTGGAGAGAGAATCAATACGATCTGGAGGACACTCATTTGAGGTGAGTGAAAAGAGCAGCATTTAATCTTCATAACATTTCCTCTTTTCACATGCCATGCTGTTTTCATTCACTCAGGTCATCCATAACTATGGACATGGAGGTTTTGGGCTGACCATCCATCGTGGGTGTGCTGAGGAAGCTGCTCGGCTATTTGGACAGTTCCTGGAGCAGAAAGGATTACTAACATCACAGGCTAAACCACGTCTCTGAAAGATCTGAGCCCCTTTGTACAGTGTTATCATTAATCAGACATCAGCAATATTTTCCTTAATCCCATGTACATCTGATTTCAAAAAGCTACGATATAATTATTACTATGTAATGTTGGTGATATGCGTCATGAGTTGTCCAATGTTTCATAATTTTTTTGACAGCATTATCATTGTGTATGGTGGTGTGTGCCGTTAATGGCAAAAAACAAATCACAGTAGCTGTCTGGCAATGCCAGTGCTGGACTATTCTTCTCCAAGGAAAGTTAAACGAGCAGCTAAATTACAATACTTTGCTCTAACTTGTATTTTTCTATGATTTAGTTTTTTTTTATTTTACACAAACTTGTCTTAACCAATGTCTTGATGAACTGGGACACAGCAGCTCTTCTGGCTTTCCTCTTCTTCTTTTTGTTACGTTTCTGGTGCCCTGATTTATGTTCTCATTTAATTTTATCAGTCGGTCAATCCTTTGATCAAGTTTATCTACAAAATCAACACTGGTCTTATTCACAAGAGGGTGGGACTTTTACAATTTTACCTGTCACTGACTAAGTAAATTTCATTTAATCAAACTGAATGTTTCTGTTGGTTGCTTTATTTAAATTTTCTGGCATACAACTAATGTGAATATTAGAAACATTAGAAATATTCACAGAACAGGCCTATCTAACTGCAGGATTTTGTGCGGCCCTCACTAAAACCCCCTAAAACTTTTATCAGACAATTAGAATCAAACACTTAACAACCCCATAGTATAACTTCATTATATTAATGCAGTGCAGACATATTGCTAGGAATGACTTTAAAAGTAAAAACTCTTTATATGTAACCTCCAATTGTGTTGTGTTTCATCAAAATACACTAACCGGCCACTTTATTAGGTACACCTGTCTAACTTCTCGTTTCTAATCAGTCAATTTCTAATCAGCCAATCACATGGCAGCAACTTATTGCATTTAGGCATGTAGACATGGTCGAGAAAATCTGCTGCAGTTCAAACCGAGCCTCAGAATGGGGAAGAATGATTTTGAACGTGGCATGGTTGTTGGTGCCAGATGGGCTGGTCTGAGTATTTCAGAAACTGCTAATCTATATCTGATCTATATGCTGATCAATATCTGATTTTCACACACAATCATCTTTAGGGTTTACAGAGAATGGTCCGAAAAAGAAAAAATATCCAGTGAGCGGCAGTTCAGGTGCCTTGTTGATGCCAGAGATCAGAAGAGAATGGCCATACTGGTTTGAGCTGACAGAAAAGCAACAGTACCTCAAAAAAATCACTAGTTTCAACCAAGATATGCAGAAGAGCATCTCTGAATGGTCTTGTCGAACCTTGAGGCAGATGGGCTACAGCAGCAGAAGACCACACCGGGTGCCACTCCTGTCAGCCAACAGGAAACAGGAAACTGAGGCTACAATTAAGCACAGGCTCACCAAAACTGGATAAAAAAAAACATTGCCAGGTCTGATGAGTCTTGACTTCTGCTGCGACATATTTCATATTTTTAGGGAACCACATTCTTGCACATACTGTTAGGCGCTGTATCAAGAGCAGTAAAAGGATTAAAAGAATGTGTTTCTGTTTTTTTTATTAAAAAGAATCACCACTTCACACACAGATGAAGTCAGAATTAATAACCCTCCTGAATTATTAGCCCTCATGTATATTTTTCCTCTAATTTCTGTTTAACAGAATGAAGATTTTTTACAATACATTTCTAACTATTATTGTTTAATAACTAATTTCTAATAACTGATTTATTTAATCTTTATCTTGTTTGCTTTTATCAATCTATTTTTAACATTAATAATGATAAATGTTTCTCAATAAACAAATCAGCATATTGGAGTGATTTCTAAATCATATTTATAATAAATGTTGTCCAGTTGTCAGCCTGTGGTGCTGATGTGATCGTCAACTGCCCTGGTATTCTCTCAGGAGAGCTGCAGCCAGATCTTACGGCTTAAGGTTACAATACTTGTCCAAAAGGTTTGTGGTATTTTTCTTTAAGCTATGGACATGTTGTTTTGGGGTTTTATATTCAAGAAAAACAATTCCTTGATTCAACTTTTTGCATAAACCTCATTTTATTTATTGGAAAAGTTTTTTTTTTTTTTTTACACAAATGCAAATATACTCTCTGTAAGCCCATTTTTTAAAAACGTGAATTGGAACTGTATTTAAAAATCACAGACTTTTACAACAAGTAAGCAATTAAAACTTATAAAACTTGTGCTTTATTTTGTTTTATTTTTGTCATGTGCCCTTATTTTATTTTTCTAGTTTCTTTTTCTCTCTCTTTGTCTTTCTTTTACTTCCACCTTTTTAAATTTATTTAATAATGGTTACATTTCTCTTGTTGCAAAAAATAATATTTGTATGGCTTGTACTACACTTCTATCAGTTGTTGTATTTCTATTTGTTGTAATAGCCTGTTGATACTGCAATAAAAATAAGGTTACAATACTGTATAATATTTGTTATTACTAATATTATATTTAAAATGAAAGTCAGCCATTTACTCTGCCAGAGTTCAATAAAGAATCAGATGCTGGCATTATTAATGAATAGTTTTATCTAAAGCTTTTTTTTATTTATGTCTTATTGTTATCACACCCATTTACAGTATATCACATGCACATTCACTTCTTGAGGTGGCAGCCTTTTCTATTTAATATCAAGCGAATCATACCAGAATCACATACCAATATAAAGAAATCATATTTAAATTGTGAACAGATTTTATTAAAGATGAATTATTCACTTTTACAAGCTGCATTCACATTATATTATATTATATTATATTATATTATGTTATATTATATTATATTATATTATATTATATTATATTATATTATATTATATTATATTATGTTATATTATATTATATTATATTATATTATATTATATTATATTTTTATTGAAGTTAATTTAGAATTCATTATTTATTATGTCCTTTGTTGTGTTTTTCATCTTTTGTGAGATGTCCTATAACAGTGTCTGGACACAGACCTATTTTACAATACTATAATCTTCTATGTGAAGATGCTTTCACACAATCTATATTGCAAAAGATGTAAATAAATAAAGAAATAAAAATGAATTTTATTAACTATTGAAAATCAAACATTTCAATCAACCCTACAGACGAACAAAAAGTTAGCCAGTAACGTATAATCAAGCATTGTCGCCACCTGCTGAAGTATTGATGTAACAGAAGCTCTGAGCGAGTCAATAAATAAAACCGAACAGATAAAAAATATTCCAGTCACTCATATGACGCAGTACCTCCATCACCATTTATACCACGTAAAAAGCCTAAGTAGTAGTATTCAAAATCCAGTAAATATACTGGGCACTTTCTGAAGGAGGATAACGCAAATAGCGCCACTTCTACGTCATAGCTGACGTTACGTAAAGTTCGAAAAGGTTGATTTGTAAGTTTTGCGACCTCCCATTGCATTCTTTACGTGCTTGTAGAGACGACAACGACCTGTTGGTAAGACCGACATCAAGAAAACTTCGGTGAGTGAAGGTGTCATTCTGTTTTGTGCTTTTTGTTTTTGTTGAATATGTTTTGTTTGTTGATATAGTCTAGAGTTCCTCGAATGCGATGCAGATCTCATAAATGACAATTTTATAAATGTAACATATGGGTTATTCTCAGCTATAAGTTTCAAGCAAGTGAATATGGGTGAAATATATCGGTGCATTTAAACAAAACAGATTTATTAAACAGATATATTTATTAAAATAATATTTTAGTCGCAGAACATCGTTAGAAATGGAAAGATAATACATTTAAATTCATGCAAAATATAGCAAAAAAAAAAATTACAACCTACAAAATGTCAACAAAATTCAATATTTTTTGTTTCTCTTAATATTTTGCTATTTTTGAACATTTAACTTAATATTTTTCCCTAACATATACATTTGGGCTGCTAATTTTGAACCATTGTTGTAAGTTGTTTTGTTAGATTAGCTCTAGATTTGGCTTTAGAACTGAATGTATATGCACAAACAATATTGTAAAGATTCCTATTGAAAATATTCATTTAAATGAGAGATTTGTGGAGGTGTACACATATTATATGCTGAGCACTGTATATAGAGATATTTGTTCATAAGCTTGTTTACAAAGGCAATTAAGAACAGCTTTGTTGTTAATGTTTATACGAATCTTGACCCCTTTCTTTGGACTCAAGACCATATAATAAAATACACTTTTCATTAGGGCTGCACAATACTGTCAAAATCTTACATTACAATATATTAATTTTCTGCTATTTTTATTGGGATATTCTGTGTGGAGTTTGCATTTTCTCCCTGTGTTCACGTGGGTTTCCTCTGGGTGCTCCGGTTTCCCCCACAGTCCAAAGATATGCGGTACAGGTGAATTGGGTAGGCTAAATTGTCCGTAGTGTATGAGCGTGAATGAGTTTGTGTGGATGTTTTCCAGCATATGTTTTACGTAGCGGATACCCTTCCATCTGCAACCCAACACTGGAAAACACCCATAGACACTTGCATTCACACACACATACACTAGTACGGCCAATTTAGGTTATTTAATTCACCTATAGCACATGTCTTTAACTGTGGGGGAAACTGGAGCACCCGGAGGAAACCCACACGAACATGGGGAGAACATGCAAACTCCACACAAATCCCTCCAGCGGGGGCTCGAACAAGCAACCTTCTTGCTGTGAGGCGATCGTGCTACCCACTGCATCACCGCGACACCCCAAGGAATCATCTTTGAATCATTTTTTCAGTGTACATAAAATATAATAAACAAATTACTAGCATAGATAAATACAGTAGAGCAAATATACAAACGAAGCAGTCTAACAGTATTCAGTTACAAATAAAGTAATCAAATGTACAATAAAGCTGTATAGTTTTCATTATTTTAAATGATAAAATGCAATTAATCTTTGTTAGAGCTACAAATGTAAAGCCCGCATGGTTTAAACTAACTTAAAATGTTTACACAGATCAGGTCTGCAATTCATAAACTTCCACTTTAATATGGTAAAACTGAAATGACTCCAAATGATCTCATGTGTTTTGATCTACCTGGTCAACTGTAGTCCTGACTCCACATTGCACGTCTGGCGATGTGACAATTATGGGTTCACACATTGCAATATTGATGCTATACTGATATATTGTGCAGCCCTACTTTTAATAACTGTAAACATAAATGTGCAACATTGGTGAATCGTGTTTGTATGAATAAAAAGATACACAGTTGTGCACCCAAACACTGTATATTTACAGCTTTCAAATGTACTTTTTTGACAGAACTGACTTTAAATTAGATAAAATATATTATAAATCTTATAAAAGGAATGCATATTGATGTTTATCTGACCTGTCTGCAGTCATGAAGGTGTGCATCATTGGTGCGGGGGTCATCGGTCTCTCCACTGCTCAGAGCATCTACCAGCACTTCCACAGCAGAGTCTCTCCTCTCACCATAGAGGTTTATGCTGATATCTTCACCCCTCTGACCACCAGTGATGGGGCAGCTGGACTCTGGCAACCCTATCTCTACGACAAGGGCAACGTCAAAGAAACGTGAGCTTTCATCTGTCAGTAGGCTGTTTCTCAGATATCCTGAAGAACCCAGCTTATAAAACGTTTTCTTTTCTATTCTCAGTCAATGGAACAAAGAGACGTTTAACTATCTACTGAGTTTCCTCAACTCCCCAGATTCAGTGAAAATGGGAATCTTCCTTCAGTCTGGTTACAATCTGTGCGCTGAACCAATGCCGGTGAGAATGTCTCATTGTTTTTGCAACAAAGATAGAATAAATGCAAGTTTTTGATACATTCCATCATTACATTGTCATTATAACATCATATTGTCAGGTAATTGAAATTGGCAATAAATGGAAGTTGCAAGTCTTCTCTGTTGTGACATGAAAGCAATTAATTATGTTACTTTAAAAAATAGAGTAAACTTATTGTTTTAAAAGCAACAAGCTGACTTTAACTTAAGTAAAAAAAAACAGATGTAAATTGGAACTGGGGGCAGCACAGTAGCTCAGTGGTTAGCAATGTCGTCCCACAGCAAGAAAGTTGTTGGTTCGAGTCCCAGCTGGGTCAGTTGGCATTTCTGTGTGGAGTTTGCATGTTCTCCCTGTGTTTGTGTGGTTTACTCTAGGTGTTCCAGATTCCCCCACAGTCCAAAGACGTGCACTATGGGTGAATCAGGTGAACAAAATTGGCCGTAGTGTGCAAGTGTGTGTGTGAATGTGAGAGTGTATGGGTGTTTCCCAGTACTTGGTTGCGGCTAGAAGGGAATCCGCTGTGTAAAACATATGATGAAATAATTGGCGGTTCATTCTGCTGTGGGGACCTCTGATAAATAAGTGACTAAGCTGAAGGAAAATGAACGAATGAATGAAACTGGAACTTTTAAGTAGCTTAATTTTTATAATCATGTAATACTTCATTAACTTAATTGTAAGACAACACATTTACAAACATTTTAAATGAAATTCAAATAAAGGATTTTCTCGTTTTTAAGTCAACTATTTGGTTTTTAGATGTGTAGCCATTTGCAAACAAGAAAAAGGTCAAGCTAAACTAAACTTTAAACTTAATGATATAATAGTTTAATATACTCACTAATTCATTTGATTCTTTCAAAACAAATGCTTCATTTAGATACTAAACTAGTGACTGTCTTTATAGTTGGTTTATTAAACCACTGAATCTAATTAACTGTTCAAAAACTGATTTCTTCAGGATCTAACACTGCAATGCTGTTCAATTTTTTACTTTCAAACCATTTCCTTTGACAAAAACAGATCTGTATCTAAAAGTGTAACTTGTTCAATAATAACTTATCTGTTGATCTGTTACACAAAATCATTATCACATTGGTGACAAAAGTGTGCTAATATGCTGTGTACATTATTTTTACAGTTTCCAATATTTTATAGATTCATTGTTTTTTTACGTTTATCACTTTTAAATGCATTGTGAGTCCTTTACCTAAGTATCCAACAATATTTATTGTTGAAGATTTGAATAAAGTGACTTTAATTGACATTTTAGTAGTTTGAAACAATATATTGTCTTTGCAGGTCATGTAAATTACTCATGTTATAAAGTTCTGATACATTATTTTGTTTCAGTTTACTAAAAATATAAATAAAATGCACTTTGATAAAACCACTAAATTAAAATGTTCAACATCAAGAGATTAATATCCCATAATGCAATTTGAACCTGCAAATAAACAGTAGTCAAATAATTCATTTATTTTCTTTTCAGCTTAGTCCCTTTATTAATCTGGGGTCGCCACAGCGAAATGAACCGCCAACTTATCCATCATATGTTTTACGCAGCGGCTGCCCTTCCAGCTGCAACCCAGTAATGGGAAACACACACACTCATTCACAGACATACACTACAGACAAATTAGCTTACTCAATTCATCTATAGCACATGCCTGTGGACTTGTGGGGGAAACTGGAGCACCCGAAGGAAACCCACACGAACACGAGAAGAACATGCAAATTCCACACAGAAATGCCAACTGACCCAGCCGAGGCTCGAACTAGCAACCTTCTTGCTGTGAGGCAATTGTGCTACCCACTGCACCACCGTGACGCCCAGCATTCCTACAAAATAATAATTTATTTTTACTATGTGGCCTCAGGGACTCATAATGCCTTTAGACTCTCAAAATCCAATTTTATTTTGTTCTAAGTGAGTGACACAATAATGTCATCACACATTGTATTAGAATATTGCACACTCCAACTTTTGATTTGATGGATGGTGCCTGTGAATGTTCTCACAAAGTAGCGGTCTAGTGCAGGCATGAGAACAGAGGATAATGAACCTTACTGGAAAGCTGAACAAAAGAAGTTCTCAGAATTCTCAGAATCTAAAGACCCCAACGATCCACTTTAAACTCTTGAGGCCCCTCTTTCAGGCTTGGGGATAAAACTGGTATAAAATCAGAGTGAAAATAACTGCTCTCTCTCTCTCTGTTCCTCTCTTACAGGAGCCGTCGTTTAAACAAGCTGTTTTGGGTTTTCGTCAGCTTTCTAAACGTGAACTAGAGATGTTCCCAGGTTACAGGTGACTACATGTTCTGCTGTTTTCCCCCATGATGATTGTGGCGATTATTCATGAAACCGAATATATTAGACTGGTCATAAATGGGATTTGTGAATCACCTATATTTTGTCCTCTATTTCTTTTAGTTTTGGCTGGTTCAACACTGCTCTCATGATTGAAGGAAAGACGTATTTGCCCTGGCTCATGAACTGGTGAGAGATTTCTCTTATCTTATCAGTAACAAAAAAATAGTATTGCAATGAAATGACAGAATATACAGTGGAGTTCAAAAGTCAGAGATTCACCATGTGATATAAATCATATAATGACTGCATTGTGAAAAGCAGGGTCCCCACGCTTTCACAAACAGCAGATTCAAGGACTTTCAAGGACATTTAAAGCAATATTCATTTTAAATCAAGCACCTTCATACCCCAGCATATTGTATGTAGCACCATGAAAGTCCTTAGTGTACTTAACATTTCACTTACACTTAAAATTTACATGAAAATCTCAGATTAATCTTCAAAAATGTTTAACAGTTTTAAAGAACCATGTTCGAAGGATTTTAATAGAATTAGTGGAATTCAATACTTGTGATATTCAAATATGGTTTCTAAAATATTAATAAAAATGTCCATTATTTGTCAGGGTCATTGTACAAGATTTAAATTTAAGATTTTTAATTGAAGAATTTCATTTTTTAAACAAATAAGTACAATTGTTGAAATAAATCCATAAACAAATTTAATTTCAAATTTAATCAAGCACTTTCAAGGACCTGTGTTTGTTTTTAAGTATTTTCAAGGCCTTGATTCCATATGTCTGAAATTCAAGTACCCTGGAAAAGTGCAAAACAAATGATTAAATAATGTATTTTAGATTTTTAATTGCGTCTTTGAGGAATAACGTCTAAACCAACATCGAGATGTTCAATGAATAAGACTCTGGTAAATAACTTGCCAATACTTTTTTCAATACAACAATTTTACAAACATTTTGTTCTACAACATACTGTACAACTCACAACCCCAACATTTTTATTTAGTTATTTTTAGAAATGTATGTCATAGCACTGCAATATTCCTGATTTTAACACCCATTATTGTTGTCTATTTAGTAAGTTATTCATTCAATCCTTTTCTTTTCCGCTTAGTCCCTTCATAGTGGAATGAACCGCCAACTTATCCAGCATATGTTTTACACAGCGGATGCTTTTCCAGCAAGAACCCAACACTAAGAAACTAGTCATTCATTTATTAATTCATTTATTCATTCATTCATTCATTCATTTTCTTTTTTTCTTTCTTTCTTGTCTTAACTATTTTTATTATCATCACAGTCAGTAAGTTAGGCAGTGTATTTAGGGTTTGTTGAAGTGGTTTTATACAGTGCTCAGCATATATAATTAGGTTACACCCCTCACAAATCTATCTTTTAAATTCATAGCTATACAATATTATATTTGTGCATTTACATTAGATTAGTCGGTACTGAAGCCAAATCTGGAGCTTATCTAACAAAGATAACTTATGATAATGGTCCAAAAACTAGTACATCCAAATTTATGTTATAGAAAAATATTAAACATAAATTTAAAAAAGAGGAAAAATAAAGAGAAGCAAAAAAATAAAAAAATTAGTTGAAATTTTGTAGGTTGCAATCTAGACAAGTTACAAGTCACCAATTCCAATAAGACTTGAGTTAAAGTATTAAAGACTTTTTAAATGAATACTTACTTAACTTAAGTATTTTACTTATACTGAATGTAGACTGAAAGAACACCAAGAAAAGTTTATTTCTTAATATAGAAATTATATTTAACACCTCAATGTTTCAAAATTTTTCCAGAGATGGGTTGCGGCTGGAAGGGTTCATTCCGCTGTGGCGACCCCGGATTAATAAAGGGACTAAGCCGACAAGAGAATGAATGAATGAATGAATGAATGTTTCGAAATGGCAGAGCAAAATCAATTAAAAAATAGAATAAAAAGTCTCAGTCAAACTCAAATGTCCAAAAAAAGCACAAACAATTTTTCCTAAAACAATAAAATAAAAAAAGAAAAAGTAGTAAAACGTAGTAAAATAAAATTCATAACTGACTTTGATGTGATTCACCTCTCAGTCTCAGAGGTAGGCATGGGACAATTACCATTTTCAAGGAATAACGTGGTTTGGAAAAGTCAAGGTTTTGAAACTGTCAACATTTTCTGCAATACCATTTTCTGCCATATCGTAAGGCAGGGTCACTAACCCTGTTCCTGGAGAGCTACCTTCCTGCAGAATTCAGTCCCAACCCTGATCAAACACACCTGAACCAATTAATAGTACCTAAAGCAGCACTTGATAATTACAAACAGGTGTGTTTGGTCAGGGTTGCAACTGAAATGTGCGGGAAAGTAGCTCTCCAGGAACAGGGTTGGTGACCCCTGCCGTAAGGTATGTGTATGATTTTTTATTTACGTTTTGTTTTTAGGACAACAATATCTCAGCAGAAAACATGTTGTTTTAAATTAAATTTGAATTTAAAGAAATGAAGACCGCAGAAGTCAATAATTCATAAAACCTGACACGTTTACTGCTCCAAAATATTTTAAATGTTTTTTAAAATAAAATATATTGTGTTCAAAAGGGCAAACATTTTTTAGTTGTTTACCCACACATTTAAAGAGAATATATATTTAGAGCAGTGATCACTTTACCGTGAAACCATGATGTTTTTATCCAAGGTTATCATACCGTCAGAATCTTATACTTGGCATAAAAATAAAGAAAATAGAACAGAAATGTATGTTTATTATATGTTATGTTTTACACACAAAACAGCTTCAAAATTCAATTTGGCACTGGCTGTCTAATTAACACCCTAGAGGAGAAAAAAAACTCATCTTAAGCACGTGTTTAATTTTATGTGAATGTTGTTATTCTTTAATAGATATGCATTAGAATAACTGCTATGCATAACATCATATGTTTTGCCATATAATACATCTGTAGTGAATGTGTTACTCATTTACAGTAAGACTTTTTCAGGCCAAACAATGATTAACACAGTCTTTGACACTTTGTTCACATTGATGTGCTTTTCTGCAGGTTAAAGCAAAGAGGCGTCACATTTTTTCAGAGGAAGATCGACTCATTTAAAGAGGTTTGATAATAATTCAGTTTTCATATTCATGCATTTTTTTAAGCCAACAAAAAGTCAAATGTACACTAACCTTTAAAAGTGTACATTCAGAAGTATTTGTTTAAAGAAACTGATTATAACTGACAGTTCATGACAGAACACAAGACTTCTGCTTCAAACAAATGCTCCCTTTAAGAAGTTAGTATTTATCAAAAAACACAGTTGTGTGGTAGCAGTCTATGAATATAACCAGCTTCTAATGGTAAAAAAGTCTTCATTTAATTTTTAATAATCCCACTACATGAAGACTGCAGAAACACTTTGATCGAAATTCAGACATCAGAGAAGGAAGTCCCGCCCATGAGTGACAATCTCTCCCTCATTAGCATAGGACGTTAGCCTTGCTTTTGAACATGCCACTATGCTGACACACATATATAGCTCCGCCCTCTTTTAAAAAGAGTTATAAAACATTAGTTGTGGGGTATTTTCAGCTGAAACCTCACATACACACTCTAGGAACATCAGAGACCTATTTTACATGTAGAATGGGGCATAATTAGTTGCCCTTTAAAGATGTATAAGACAATTTTGCAAGGAAACATTAAGCAGCAACATTGATTTCGGGACTGAAATCATGATAGAGCTGCTCTTCAGAGGATAATCTTTCAACAGTGACACTGCAATTAAACTGAACTTAATCAGTTTGAATCTAACTAGAGCTACACCAGAATTCTATCCGTCTGACATGCTGCTGATTGTGTATTTAGTCATGCCTTTTATTTATTTTTAATTCCTACTCGTTTTTGTGTAGCAGCTTTGACACAGTCATCTACAACCCCAAATTAGAAGAGTTGGTACAGTATAGACAACAAATTTAGGAGCAATTTAGGGCTAGTAATCAGGTAAATTTGTTAAATAATGATGTGATTGTAAAACAGATGATTGTAATTGTTATTTGGTACAAAAGCAGCATCCGAGAAAGCTCTAGTCCTTTAGGAGCCAAGATGGGTCGAGGATCGCTAGTTTGGTAAAAAATACATGAGAAAATAATTGAAATGTTTAAAAACAATGTTCCTCAAAGATAAATAGGAAAACATTTGGATATTTCATCATCAACAGTGAATAACGTAATTAAAATATTCAAGGACTCTGGAGTAATTTCAGTGCGTAAAGAACAAGGGCCCAAACCTTAGCTGAACTACCGTGATCTTTAAACCCTCAGGCGGCACTGCCATCAAAAATCCTCATTCGTCTATAACCGATATCACCACATGGGCTCAGGACTACTTTGGCAAAGCTTTGTTAAGTACCACAATATGTAGTTACATCCACAAATGCCAGTTAAAACTACTGTGCTAAAGGGAAGCCCTATGTTAACGGTGTCCAGAAGCATCATTGACTTCTCTGGGCTCTAAGGTATCTGGGATGGACCATCACACATTGATAGCACACATCACACATTAGCCCTTGGCTAAGGTACCTGCACTTCTGTGATGGCACCATTAATGCTGAGAAGTACATAGAGATTTTGGAGCACAATTTGCTGCCTTCTTTTTTAGGGACACCCATGCTTATTTTAACAAGACAATGCAAAATCACATTCTGCACACATTACAAAGTCTTGGCTTTGGAGGAAGAGGATACAGATACTTGACTGGCCTGTCTGCGGTCTTAACCTGTCTCCAATAGAGAATGTGTGGCACATTTTGAAATGCAAAATGCATTTCAAGACCCAGAAGATCCAGAACTGTTGCCCACCCTAAGACTTAAACACCTAAAACACTTCATCTGTTGGTGTCTTCAGTCCCTAAATGTCTTCTAAGTGTTTAAATATTACAATATTACAAAGTGGTAAGTGCTTTACTGTTTCAGCTTTTTGTAAAGTGTTGCAAAAGCCAAAATTGAAATACATCATCAAACATCATCAGAAACACATTCAATAATGTTTGTTGTATTTTTTGCAAAAAAATACAGGTCAATCACTACTTTCTTTTTTATTTGTGTTTACTGTGCCAACTTTTTCTGATGTGGGGTTGTAGATTTTATAAAAAGCGCTATAGAAATAAACATGACTCAATTTAATATGAAATGATTCTTGGACACTAAATCAGCATATTTAAGTGATTTCTATGTTTTTACTAACCTGATAAATGTTGTCCAGTTGTCAGACAGTGGTGCTGATATGATCATCAACTGCTCTGGTGTCCGCTCAGGAGATCTGCAGCCTGACCCTGAGCTCCAGCCAGCCAGAGGACAGATCATTAAGGTTAGTCAGTCAATCATATTCACAGATGTGACACAGAAAACTGTGCTGATCTCGTTTCATTTCTATCAACAGGTAGACGCCCCCTGGTTAAAGCACTGGGTCATCACGCATGATTCCACATCAGGAGTCTATGATTCACCGTACATCATTCCTGGGTAGATCTCTTAAATAAATTGATCAAATAAAAATTCATTGATAAAAATGCAAAACTGAAAATATAAGAATAAAAACTAAAACAAGATATTAAAAAGTTCTATAACAGCACTGTATATACATTATAGTAAAGAAATTTGTCTCCGCAGGAGTCGTTTGGTCACTGTTGGTGGCGTTTTCCAAGTGGGAAACTGGAATCGGATGAACAGTTCAGTTGACCATAAAGGAATCTGGGAAGCCGCCTGCAAACTTGAGCCCAGTCTACAGGTAGTTTTTCAATATTTTATCCTTACTAATTTAGTGTTTGTTTGAGTGGCATGAGTGGATCGGACATCCTTTTTTTTGTCTAGCAATGGTTCATCCGGTCATGGAAAACCTGGAAAAGTCATGGAATTTTGACATGGCACTTTCCAGGCCTGAAAAAGTTTTAGAAAAACAGAATTAATTTAACAAACATCTGCATACTGGAATTAGGGCTGCGCGATATTGGAAAAATCTGACATTACGGTATATTGTATTTCTGTGATGTATATTACGATGTCAATACAATTTCACCAGATGATTTAACAGGTTTATTTGGATTGATTGGGGGGATTTTGTTGAGGAGTAATTCTCGAATAATAAATTAAATAACAAATAAATTACATGCATAGATAAATAAAATAAAGTAAGGGTGAAAGTGAATTGTAGTTTTCAGGTATTCACTATTCAGGTACAGATATTGAATAATCAACACTGCATAGTCGACATTGTATATTATTACATTTTTATGAAAGTTACAACAAATTTTTTGTGGCCGGATGTTTTAAAATTTGAAATATTGAAATGTTCACACAGTCACAGGCCTTACTTAAAGATTAAAATTTACTAACTATTTACTCACACTCACTGTTTCAATACTATAGGAGTTATTCAATTATTTTATTTTTGTGTTTATTAAAAAAAGAGAACTTGTAAATGTTTTAAACAAGGGTGTAATAAAAATGGTAATTTTTGAGTGAACGATCTCTTTAAAAATGCATGCAGATGATGACTTTTTCTCCATGATGATTAAACTCTATAATAAAGTATAATCTCAACATTACATATCCTGCGATGCATCTATTGCAAACGAACACATTGCGATATCGATGCTGAATCGATATATTGTGCAGCCCTAACTTGTCTATAGGTTAGTTGTCTTCTTTTCTGTCCTTGGCCAAAAACTTGCTCTCACTTTATTAGTGTTGTTTAAGCATTATCAAAATCAATTTCACATAGATATAAAAACAAATTTAAACAGAATAGATTGTTGCGTGTTCTATGATTTGCTGTAATAAATTTGAACATTGTTTTTCTTATTATTTTCCCTTTTATATGTAGACATTGCGTGAAACATTACGTCATGAAAATGTACTTGAAAGTTCTGGAAAAGTCTTGGGAAAGTCATGGACTTTTTGTTGTAAAAATGTGTATGAACCCTGTAGCATGCACGGATAGTGGAAGACTGGACTGGTCTCAGACCTGCACGCAGTAAAGTCAGACTGGAAAGAGAAGCCATACGATCTGGAGGACACTCATTTGAGGTGATCATCTCACTGAAGACCTGATGTCCTTTCCTAATGAAAACAGATTGTGTAAATCATTGTAAAAGTTTAATAATGAACCCCTAAAAGGACATGTTAATGGATTTGAGGAAACTGTGATTTTGTATGAGTGCTAAACTTTTGTGTTCTGCCAGAAAACATTGCATTCACTCACAAAACCTTTGCAGTTACTTGGGTGATAAAAATAATATAAGATATGAAGAAAATTGTGTATGCTGTATACTATACTATACATTTAATGCTTGCATGAATTTCCTGTGATCACAATACTTTTACAAGAGAAACACAAGTGAGCACTCTTTTTATAGCACATGATAAAGTTTTGCAGTCAATTTAAATTCTGGTCCTAATTTGTTTGAAGTGGCCTTAATTACTACATTTTACATTTAGTTGAGGAGGCATTCTGCGATTCAACAGGAAGAGGCAATACAAGATAATTAAGTCCTTGAGTATGGATGAGGGAGTGTTTTTTGTAGTGAGAAGAGTGTTTCTACGGGTGGTTTGTCAAGCCCACTCACCTCTGTAAAGCACATTTCATAAACACACAGGCTTTTTTTTTTTTAAATATGAAGTGACTAAGAAAATTGGCAGTGCAAATGTGCGAAACTGGTGCAAGCAATCCAGACTCATTCTGGAAACATAGCCACGTGGAAATTTCTGGAGACCGCAAAGTATGTCCCGGGAGGTATGTATTTGTGCAGTTTTTGTTTTCGTGAATCTGAGAGAGGCCGCTGTGCACACTTTTTCACATCTCGAACGCCTCTCGCGAGCGCCGTTTGCGCCTGCACTGTTCTTGCGTAAAGCCACAAGAGGCTGCTGTAGAGCGACCGTCTGTCAGACTGACTGAATCTCCTCTCCTCCTCCTTCCCTAAACCCAAGCAACAATGTACAAAAGCAGTCCAGAAAAAAAAAGCCCTTGTCTGATTTTGACGACATTTTCAGATTTCACCACATTCTCGCCCTGTTATGAACTCGTTCGCTTTATTCGGGAAAGCCCTCCACATGGAGGTAAACTGTCAGCTGGCGAGTACGAAGAGAAGTGGCGTTACACTGCTCCGTAGCGTTCGCTTAAAAAAATTCAATGCAGCCATACGTACCTCTAGCCACGTAAATTGCGGTCTCCAGAAATGTTTGCGCGGCTACGTTTTCAGAATGAGCTTAGGTTGGGTGCAAGTGTTGGTTAAAGTGTCAAAGAAATGTAAAAGAGTGTTTTCTACATGTGGTTTGTCAAGCCCACTCACCTGTGTGTGGCACACTCAAAATTGCATTTTTTGAGGTTACATAAATTTAAATGAATCCTTTGGTACAAAGCACTTACTTTGTACATACTTGTTTTTACATGTACCTACATTAAAATATATATTTGCATGAATTACATCTGTAATTATAATAACACTGTTGACCTACCCTTAAACCTTTACCCACCCTTCAACCTACACACCAAACCTGTCCTTAACTGTACCTGCATCCCACTTCATTCAATAGCATCATTCAACATGAATACAAGAGGTTCTATTTTAATGATCTAGGCGGAAAGTCTGAAGCGCCAGACGCAAAAGCATTGAGGCTATGTCTGAATCCACTTTTGTTATTTCAAGGATGGAAATAAACCCTATGCGCCTCGGTGCATGATCTAACAGGGTTGTGCTTATTCTCTAAATGAGTTAAGGGTGTGTTTTGAGCATAATGTGCATTAAATCAATCAGAGTCTCATCTCACATTCCCTTTAAGAATCAGTCACGTCGCGCCATGGCGCATTTGCTATTTACATGGCAGACTTTGTAAGTGGAAAAACTGAACACTTCACTAGCAAGAAAGTTAAACAGACCATCTGCAGCATTAGGATAAAGAACGAGCCTCCTCCATTCGGCCTCTTTACTTTCTCTTTACTTTTACTCTTTACTCCTTTACTTTCATGGATAAGGAAATGGAGTTGTACGCACTCCACTGAAGTCATCCATTAGCCTACATATTTAATTTAGTTTGTTAAGCGCAAAGATTTGTATCAAAACTATTTCTTAATTCTATTCTAATTTCCAGGAAATTAATAAATCAACAATAATAACGAAGTGTGGTCAAAAAAGTTATATCCAAACATATGTCCTATTCTTATGCCCCATATAGTGACGCATACATCTCCAAACCTGACAGGTGAACAAATCTATTCCTATTTTCTAGTCCATTTCAGTTCTTTAAAATTGCAACAATGCTCCTTAACACACTTCATTTATAGGCCAGCACAATGCCTACAATTATAAGCACACATTAAAAGTGTTTTGCACAAACACATAGTCTTTTCATGTATAGTTTTATGTGTACACTGTACAATTTTTCTTATGGGAACCCACAAGCTTTCAAAGTAAACGCAAAGGTTTTGCCAGTGAACACAAAAGATTTCAAAGCACACAATAAGGTTTTGGGAGAAAACAACAATTTCAGACCAAGAGAAAAACAAAAGTTTTGCAAACAAATGCAAGAGTTTTCAAGGAAACACAAATGTTTTGGGAGTCTACACAAAAGCACTGCAGTGTCAATTTTCCATCATTATGTCTCTTTAGGGGCTTGTTGACTCATGAATTTCCTCTTTTAACAAGGCCTGCTGTTTTCATTCACCTCAGGTCATCCATAACTATGGACATGGAGGTTTTGGGCTGACCATCCATCGTGGATGTGCTGAGGAAGCTGCTCGGCTCTTTGGACAGTTCCTGGAGCAGAAAGGATTGCTAGCAGCACAAGCTAAATCACGCCTTTAACAGATCTGAGCCACCAGATAGCATTATCAATAATCTATAATCCTAATGCACTTCGTCCTACCAATTCCAAAAGATGATTTGTCCACATTTCTCTGCCAGTATAGACACACACACTCTCTTCTTTTTTTAAGCATACTTTATTGTTATCGTACATGTACATCCAGTGCAGTGGCAAGAAAATCAGTGCACACAGACACAAAACGCGGCACTAAATCGCAAAAGGCAGGCATAGGAGAAAACTTTCTGGACAACTGCACACTTCCCCCATCATGCCACACACACACACACACACACACACACACCGTACGGCTGAAAAGGCAGAAATACAAATAACCGATTATAGTATTGAGCGGTCGAGCTGAAGAAACAAAGTGTGTTTTGATGCAAGCCACTGTTTGAAAAATGTGCTGATGTGCTAGAATAGACAGGAATAAAATCATAATAATGTGACCTAAAGGAGCTTTGCTGTTTTATTATTATTATTTCACTGTATGTTAAAGGCACAATATGTACATTTTTCCATTAAAATATAATAAATATCACCTAGAATAGCCTTGTATATTTTTCTAACCAATGTACTTACATTACATACAAATGTTTTGAAGAAATCCAGAGAAGTAAGCGATCTTACTTGATAGACCAGTAGTCACCAATCTCGGTCCTGTAGGGCCGGTGTCCCTGCAGGGTTTAGCTCTAACTTGCCTCAACAAACCTGCCTGGATGTTTCAAGTATACCTAGTGAGAGCCTGATTAGCTTGTTCAGGATAGATAGACCCTGCATTTTCGGGTTGGTTTTATAGATAACGTTTGAAAACAACTAAGATGCTTTATTATGTTGCACGTTTTATTAGCCTGCACAGAGCAGCATTATTTTTGAACTCTAAAATGTATTTAGTATGATAAAACAGCGCTGCTTCTGCCTGATGTGATTATGCGGTGAACTGTTGCATAATAAAAGCTCCTCTGTTTTTGTGTCATTTAGTGCTCATCTCTCATCAGCAATTGCTTTAGTGTTACTTCACCAGATTTCAGTCAAGGATTTTGCACACTGAATCAGAAATTTAAATCCACAGTTTTTGCACGTTAACAACTAATTTGACTTTTCGATTTGTCAACCTTGTGACACACTGCCTCTGAAACTTTCATCCCTCATGACAAAAATTTAATTGGTTTGTTTTTTCCCATTCTCGCACCTGAAAAAGCAGTTTGAGAAATATTTTGACAGTTTAGAGAGCCATCCTACAACAGAAAGGCAAAATACAGATCTCGCGTTGTGTAATTATAATTACACACTGCCTCCGAAACTTTCATCTGTCATTTAAAAATCTATTTTTTTAATTTTACTCATCTAAAAAAGCGGTTTGAGAAGTGTTTTGACAGTTTAAAGCCAACGTACAACCAAAAAGCAAAATACAGACCTCACGTTGTGTTAATCATATTGACACACTTGATTGTCATTTAAAAAAAAGAATCAAATTAGTTTTTTTTCCATATTTCGCATTTGAAAAGGCGGTTTGAGAGGTGTTTTGACAATTCAGAGCCACCGTACAAGTGAAAGGCAAAATACAAAATGCCGTTAGCCTTCAGCACAAACAAATGACAAACACAGTGCACAATATAAGACAGAATGTGGTGTGCAGTTAAGAACCCCTATGTAATAAAGTTGCTGGCTGCCTGCCCATCGGGAAGAAGAATGCGGAGAACTATTTATAAACATTCATTTATTTATGGGAAAATAAAACAAACTGAAAGCAAAAAGTAAAGCAAAGTGTCCTGGCCTGGTCCTCTCTCATCCTCCACTGCTGTTTCTCCCCCTTTTATAACCCAGAGCTCCTCTGTGGGGCTCTCAGCCCCGCCCACTCACTTCACCTTATATGCTGAATTCAGTGACTGGCACACTTCTACCTCGCTGCTGTTTGGGGTGTGTGTGTGTGTGTGTGTGTCCATACATCTGACATACTGTCTATAGACATTGTAATTGAAAGCTAGACGCCTCATGGTCCGCTCCGATACATCAATGTAGCCAGTCTCTATTCTGGATTTGTTTACGTACGTAAATGTCTGAAGAATCACAAGCAATGTATCAAAATTCCACAAATTTCCTGAAATAAAGTTTGCTTTTGGGGATAATCCAAAAGAAGGAGAACTCTTCTCCCTCTCTATACAGTATTGGATGAACAAAATATGTAGCTTATTCCTCTTTCTTTTTCTATTTTGAATAAGACAGAGGAGAACAAAGCATCACTGCTTTAACTGTCAACGAAACGTTTTGTGTTTTTCTGCAATGGATTAATATGCATCGGACTCAGTGTGCAAGGTTTGTGTAAATGATGAATTAAGATACGAATACAAAAAAAAAACACACATCGGACTTCAGTATGCAAAGACCTTTTTCTCCTCGATACTACCATCATAATAATCGTTGAATAGTTTAGCTCATCCATGAACATTACTACTGCAGGAGTCCCATAAGATGTAATGAAGACAACAATTCCCAGGATTCCACACTTAGTCAAAGAGCAATCAAACTACACCTTTGTTTGTTGTGAATACACGCCCTCTAGTGGTGAAAATGTCATACTGTGCCTTTAAGATCAATGACCTTTGAAATGCCCGATTATAAAGAATGACTGGGGTTTACACACTTACACGCAAGTGATTGCCTTTAGCAACTACCGATAGGATGATGTGAAGTGCTCTCTTAAGTGCTGAGTGGTTCGAAATGAGGACTTTGTTGTCCACTAGATACATCACCGCTGTCAGCAAAAGTACTCTGAATGGCTAACATTTAACCAGCTTAATGTATGGCAAACGAAAAAAGCAATACAACAGACTACAAACCGGTGCTCTGTCTGATTTATAGCAGCTTCCCGTCTTTGCTTCAGTGAAGAGATAAAAGTTGTCACGACCTCCCCAAAAGAATGCTGGGAGTGGAATGTAAGGCCCTCTTTAGAAAGCAAAATAAAATGACCGTTCTACTTGCTGTCACACTAAATACATCGCAAACACACACACACACATCTTGTGCTATCTTTCAACTTTAAGACTTTCGGGATTTTGGATCTTTCGTTCTTCTCCTAAATGCCCCCAAATGCTCTTCAGATCCTTTGAACATAAGAGAGTGCTGATGGTTTTCATGTGTTAAACTGCATAATGCAGTATTCATAGTCATCGGCTGCATCTGAAATCACATACTCTCCTGAGTAGGTACATATTTTGAATAAGAACTTACTTTGTAACCACTGAAAAGAAAGTATGTACTATGTATGTAGTGTTAATGTAGTCTGAACGCGCTGCTTTCACTGTATGGTCATTGTGACTACATGACCAAGCAGCAGCAGTTCAATCACTTTCAGTGCTATTAATAAGTCCTCTGCATTGGACTCATGGCATTGTAAAGTATACATCAAATGCACACTTTAAAATCTATTGGTTTTAGGTTCATTAGTACTGTGAATTTAGACATACTTCTTTTGTCACATACTGTTTTTTGCCTACAACAGTGCAAGCGTAATTATTATGCAAGTCAATGATCTGAGCATATTTGTTTCTAAGCACTTTGTCCCAATTGCAAACCACATTGATTTTGTTTTTAAATAATTAATAGGTGAAATACCATTTCTAACTGATTTCCCAGTAATGGGTTGCAGCTGGAAGGGCATCCGCTTTGTAAAACATATGCTGGATAAGTTGGTGGTTCATTCCGCTGTGGCGAACCCTGAATAATAAAGGGACTAAGCTGAAAATAAAACGCATGAATGAACTTCTAACTGAAAGCAAAAACTACTTATATTGTGATGTGCAAACATTCCGCCATCATTTTCTCATCGTTCACTTGTTTCAAACATGTTTGGGATTTTTTCATATGTTATACACGAAAGAGATACTAAAGAATGTTTGGAAAAAACTCACATTGACTTCCATACACTACCTGACAAAGCTTTAGGAACAACAAATAATATCTAGTTGATCTTTTGGTATCAGAAGTGGCTTATATGAAACACAAAGACCATTAGATTACGCTTATTTTACCAAAATAAAATATGATCAAGCCTTGATTTAATTATTGGATTAGGACAGTAAGTTCTGACTTTGCTGAGACAAAAGTCTCGTCACTTAACAGAAATAATGTAAAGTATAGAATATAAAGTAATGGCACAGTGGAAAAAGAATTAATATTGCATATGACTCCCACGAGCTTGGACGACTGCAAATGGCAAAAAAAAAGTGTTCTTGCAGGACTCCCAGAGTTCATTCAGGTTCTTTGGATTCATCTTCAATGCCTCCTCCTTCATCTTACCCCAGACATGCTCAATAATGTTTATGTCTGATGACTAGGCTGGCCATTACTGGTGCACCTCATCCTTCTTTGCTTTCAGGAACTTTAATGTGGAGGCTAAGGTATGAGAAGGAGCGCTATCCTGCTGAAGAATTTGCCCTCTCCTGTGGTTTGTAATGTAATGGGCAGCACTAATGTCTTGATACCTCAGGCTGTTGATGTTGCCATCCACTATGCAGATCTCTCGCACACCCCAATACTGAATGTAACCCCAAACCATGATTTTTCCTTCAACAAACTTGACTGATTACTATAAGAATATTGGGTCCATGCAGGTTCCAATAGAACTTCTGCAGTATTTGTGATGATTGGGATGCAGTTCAACAGATGATTTCCAAATGATCAACTAGAAGTCAAGTTATTAATTGTTGCTCTTACAACTAGTTTTAATGACAAGACTTTTGTCAGGTAGAGTAGTATTTTTGGCTCCTACTATGGATGACAAAGATTCATACTTCATAAAAGATTAGCACCACTTGAGTGAGTAAATGACGAGTAAATATACATTTTTGGGGGAACTATCACTTTAAGCAGGATTCCTTTTACAAATAAAAATTGTATATACACACTGAAAAGTCAAAAATGATGAAATGCTCATGAGAAAAATGCACTACCATAGAACCATCAGATAAGTAATGCTCCATTATACATCACTTATTGATGATTATATCCTAAATAAATAGTAGTTAATATAAATGAAGTTTGAAGTTGGAAAAATGTGCTTGTGAAAAAATGAATATCATCAAAATTTCAACCTGCAATCTAAATATGCACGCACTGTATTTTGTAGTGACGTTTGCGATTTCGGATCTTGTTTTAGATCACTTTCAACCCTTTTTCTGTCGTAGTCCTTGGCAATGAGGCAAAAGGGGCGAATTACAGTATGTGATGGCAATCCATTTCCCTCCATTTCTCTTGTTTATAAAGAGAAACCTTGCAACCTTTGGTGTGGGAATGTGTTATTTATAGACTGATTGAAAACCAAAACCAAGCAGTTCTTAAAATCTGCTATTCATTGATGGAATCTTTTTGTTACACTTCCATCTATGAGTGCTTTTCTTCCACCAAGTCTTTCCAAACCTCTCGGCGGTGCTCCTCGTCAGTCCTGCGATCCGGAGCTGGAATGTGGGATTCCTCCGGGACTGTGGTCTGAGGCGCGTCCCATCATCTCCTGACCCCACTCTCTGTGGCTGGACTCCTGCAGGCCTCGTCCTGTGGTCTCTATGGGCAGCGCACAGGAGGCAATAGCAGCCAGCAGACAGCAGCAGCAGTACACGGACAGTGTCAGATACACCGATGACTCCAGCATCACCTGCAGGAACAACAGCAGACACAGGTCACATTTCTCTCAATCACACGCGCAAGAGCTTAGATAATAATTCTTTAACCTTTAAAGTGTGCTGTTGGGGATGTTTTCAGCCACTCTGGGGTGATTTGAAGTCTCAGTTTGACAACAGCTTTGTCTGTATTTCATCAAATGGAATGATTTCTGGTGATACTTAATTATTTTGACACATATTTTGGAAAAATGCTTTGAAATTTTTTTAACAATAGACTCTGGGCAAATTTACTACTCTTTCATTATGTTAGTGGCTGTTTTTGGCCCATTCATTTCCATTATAATGACATTTTTTTGATTGCAAAGACATGACATCATGCATTGTTGATTGTTGCATGTTTTCCCTATAGGGAAGAGGCCAGATATCTAATTTTTACTGTTGACCATAAGTTGCACTGCTAAAAAAAGTGTAGTTTCTGGTTTTTCTATGGAGTACAGAGTGTGTGTACACAGCAAACAATTTTGTGTTTAATAGACCTCTAAACGACATCTAAACGTAGACAGCTTGGCTAAAACAAGGCTAAACTTGGGCTGTCAGTGAAAATCCAATAGACATCTAAGAATAGCCCAGAACTAAACTTGTCATCAAATAGACAGATTAGACAGACTTTCTATGTGTAGTCATTCATTTCTGTTTATTTGACGACTAGTCTAGTTTTGGCCTATTCTTAGAAGTCTATAAGATTTTCACTAAAAGCTCAAATTTAGCCTTGTTTTAGCCAAGATGACTATGTTTAGACATCTATTAGACATCTTTTAACATCAAAATATGCTTGCTGGGTATGTGAGAAAGCTTTGCACACTTACCTTGATATGTCTGAAAAAAATCTAAATAAGCAGCTCAGCTCTCAGAGCATAGTAAGTGTATTTATGCACGGACACTATAATTTGCAGTTTTACTCCATAGAACTCCATATAAAAGCCAGAAACCTTTTTGCACAGGCCTATCTAAAGGGTTAATGCTGCCAACTGATGATCAACAGTAAAAATGACAAATTTGACCTCTTCCCAACAGGGGAAACCACTGCAGTATTATATGATGTCATGGCTTTGCAATCAAAAAATGTTGTTATATTGGAAGTCAATAGGCCAAAAACAGCCACCAACATAATGAAAGGGTAGTCAATTGGAATAATACACAAAGTTGTCAAAGTGTAAACTTCAAAATGTGTGCTATTTTTTCAGAGCCAAATATAATGATATAAAATTATATTGTTTTACTATGACTATAAAAATAACAAACGCCAATTCAGTGTAATAATGGTTTTTAAACCAAAGAAATCTTGTCAGGCAATTTTAGAACAAGAATCAATTAAAGACATATTAGAAAATAGATAATTATTGTAATGTAATAGATAATAGAGGGACTAAGTCGAAAAGAAAATAAATGAATGAATGAATGAATGTATGTATTTGTAAATAATTTTGTTCCTGTTTTAAAATGTGGAGGTACTGTTTGTTTTATGCATCAACTGCATTTTGCAGCCAAACTTTGTTTTTTTAAATGCAAGGACCACAATGGAAACAAGCCCAGGGCTTTATTTTGTCTTTATCCTTGATAGTTTTATTTCAAAATGTATGTGATACTTGTAATTTTGTACAGTTTTTCTAAAATCTGTCAAATAAATTTAATTCAACTCAATTTATTTCAATTAATTCACCAGAGACCCACATATATGAATTAATTCTACTCTGCTATCATCGCTCAAATCACTGGATTTCACAAAAAATAATAAAATGCATAAATAATAATTAGAATAATTTGTCCTTATAATAATTACATTGAATTATGTGATTGAATTATAATTGTATATTTTTATAATTTGAAAACATGTTTTCCGTTGGCGTATACCAATTCCAATTGGTTGCTGAGGTACAGCCAGTCAGGAATCTGATTTTGACCTATGCAATGCATTTATGGTTATTGAAAAAACATTCCTGTGCAAACATATAAATAAACTCTAATATAAAATAAACAATTTTTAAATATCACTTATTCATTTATACATATTTCAATAAGTACATGTCAGATTATTATTACTATTATTATTATTATTAAGTTACTTTTGTATTACTTGTATACTTATTTTTTCTTTATTTTTTTTGTTATCTGACAAAAATTGCTGGTAAAAAAACAAACAAACATATTAATTAACCATTAATTTCTGCATGCAAAAATGCAGAATGTGGTCAGCAGAGTATCACAGGATGCTTTTCAATTGTTTTCCAAACAGAGTTCTGTGTTTTTGTGTAATTAATCATTTAATAATCATAATTTTCACACCTGTGCCACAAATGGTGTGATGAGTGCCCCAACTCGAGCCATTCCACTGCTGGTGCCCAAACCCAGCGCCCTCGTAGCTGTGGGATAAACCTGAAAATTACACAGAGAGACAGAGATACTGAGTGATTTATAACCAGGATCTTTGCATTGAACATTGAACTATTACTTAACCACACAGCTGTGAATGTGCTTACAGCATGACTTAAATATCACAGGCAATGATTAGTGCAGTTGCCAAAGTCTCTCCTTCAGATAATAAAAAATCTATGCTTTTAAGTTACTAAAGTATGCAATAAAGTCACCTCAATGAGATTCATGTCAAAGGCAGTTTAATATTTAACAGTTTATTATTGTTGATACAATAGAAAAAAATCTAAATATTGAGAAAATTGCCTTTAAAGTCGTCTTTAAAATTAAGTTTTAATGTATTAACAGTAGGAAAATATCTTCATGGATCATTATCCTCACTTAATGCTCTGATGAATTAGGCTTTAAAAAAAAAATCAAACACTTTGACCCATACAATGTATTTTTGGTTATATTTGGACCAAAAATACACCCCTACGTTGTAAGACTGGTTTTGTAAAATACTGAAGTGCATAAGTAACTGAAGTATGTAATAAAATCACCTCAATGATATCCATATCAAAGGCAACCTGCAGTTTAATTTTCAACCTTCCAATACTTTATTTGGAAATAAAATCCAGTTTACAAAGCAGAACACTGAGAAAACTGCCTTTAAAGTCATCTTTAAAATTAAGTTTTGATAAATTAAGAGTAGGAACACATCTTCATGGATCCTTTTACTTAATATTCAGATGGTTTTGGCTTTAAAATTGGCTTTATTTACTGTAAATTTGGCTTTTTTGCCAAAAATACACCCCTGCAATGTAAGATCACCTTAATGACATTTATGTCAAAGGCAACCGACAGACACTATGCTTAATATTCAAGCGTCCAATCCTTTATTTGGAAATAAAGTCCAGTTTAAACAGTAGAATACTGAGAAAATTGCTTTTAAAGTGGTCCTTAAAATTTAATTTTTAAATATTAACAGTAGGAAACTCTCGACCTGAATCATTTCCCTTACTTAATATTCTGATGATGTCTGGCTTTAAAAGAAATCAATAATTTTGACACAGTGTTTTTTGTTAAGTACCAAAAATACACCAATGCAACATAAGATTACCTCAGTGACGTTAATGTTAAAGGCAACCTGCAGACACTATCTTTTATGTTCAACTCTCCAATCCTTTATTTGGAGATAAACTCCAGTTAAAAAAACAGAATGAAAAACAAGGCCTGTTTTATTTCAAGTGTTTTTTGATGATTGTCAAGTAGTGGGAGTGAGTCAAGAACTGGATGTTTCCCAAGGTCGAAATCCTTCTCCAGCACATCTGTGGCCTTGAGCGAAACATTTATCACTACTGTGAAAATCTACAGGATTTGCTCAGCCAGCAATTTAATGGCCAAGATTGTCCCTTTTATCTATTCTTTTGTCAGAGAAGGATGGAGCTTCCTCGGAGTCTGACCTCTTCTAAAAAGGGGCTCTTACCTCCGGCGTGTACACATATGCAGCCTGGAAACCTCCAGCGATGAAGGCCCTCGCAATGAATATGAATACTGTCAAAGATGTCCTGCAAAACAGTAAAAAAGGTTAGACTATATAAGATATACAATCAACGGCCACTTAATTAGGTACACATTAGTAGCGGGTTGGACCCCTCTTGCCTTCAAAACTGCCCTAATCATTCGTGGCATAGATTTAACAAGGTACTGGAAATATTTCTCAGAGATTTTGGTCCATATTGACATGTTAGCATCACGCAGTTTAGTCGGCTGCACATCCATGATGCAAATCTCCTGTTCCACCACATCCCAAAGGTACTCTATTGGATTGAGATCTGCTGACTGTGGAGGCCATTTGAGTACAGTGAACTCATTGTCATGGTTAAGAAACCAGTCTGAGATGATTCGTGCTTTATGACATGGTGCATTATCCTGCTGCAAGTAGCCATCAGCAGATGGGGTCATACACTGGTCATAAAGGGATGGACATTGTCATCAACAATACTCAGGTAGGCTGTGGCGTTGACACATTGCTCAATTGGTCCCAAAGGGTCCAAAGTGTGCCAAGAAAATAGCCTGAACCGTTAATACAAGGCAGGATGGACCCATGCTTTCATGTTACTGATGCCAAATTCTGACCCTACTATCCGATGTCGCAGCAGAAGTACCTGGTTACGTACCTGGTTCTGCATACCTTTGTTAAAAACGAGTGGTTATTTGAGTTGCCTTTCTATCAGCTCAAACCAGTCTAGCCATTCTCCTCTAACCTCTGGTATCAACAAGGCATTTGCGCCCACAGAACTGCCACTCACTGGATACTTCTCTCTTTTTCGGACCATTCTCTGTAAACCCTAGAGATGGTTGTGTGTAAAAATCCCAATAGATCAGCAGTTTCTGAAATACTCAGACCAGCCAATCTGGCACCAACAAACATGCCACGTTCAAAGTCATTTAAATCACTTTCTTCCCCATTCTGATGCTCGGTTTGAACTGCAGCAGATTGTCTTGACTATGTCTATATGCCTAAATGCACTAAGTTGCTACCATGTGTTTGGCTGATTAGACATTTGCAGTAACACGCAGTTGGGTGTACCTAATAAAGTGGCAGATAAGCATTTCAAATATGAAGATGTCAAATTTAAAAGATATACTACTTTAGATTTCATTGGCAATCAGATCTGCAATGATGGGACAAAATATTATGACCAGTTGCTTAATATGGTTTTGGTTCTCAGTACAGCCAAAACAACACCAATCTACTGAAGCTTTGACCTTTAAAAGACCCCTGAAGGTGTCCTCACCATTTACTCACACTCAAGTGGTTGTAAACTTTATGAATTTTTTTTTCTGTTGAGCACAAGATATTCTCATGAATGTTTGGAAAAAGCAGCGATTGACATCTGTAGTAGGATGAAATTCAATGGATGCTTTTCCCCAACCTTCTTCAGTATATCTTCAACAACAAAAGCAGATATTTTGGAAGCTTAAAACCTTGCATTGACATCCATAGCATTTGTATTTCCTACGATAGAAATCAAGAGTTGTTTCCATCTGTCTTTAAAATATCTTCTTTTGCATTCATCAGAATGAAGAAACTCATAAATGTTTGGAACCCCTTGAGAGTGAATAAATTGTGACTAAATGTTTTTTTGTGCGTGAACAATCCTTTCATTCTCTTGATTGGTCATAATGTTTGGCTCATCAGTGTATGACATTCAATGCCCTATTAAAATGAAAGTAATTAATGTGTAATTTCTGACCTTCCCACACAGCTGTAGAGTGGCACAATGCACAGGGAGAAGACGAAGAAACACAGTGCCATAGTCTTCCTCCTTCCTAATCGATCAATTGCCCACAGGGTCACCAGCAGGCCTGAGGTGCACCAATCAATACATTTGTCACATTTTCTTTCTGCTTTGCACATGTTATGAGATGTTGCTTGTGTTATAATTCAAATGTGTACCTGGAAATTCAGAAAGTGTGGTCCACAGAAGATCCTTGTAATCATCCGAGTTGAGATATTTGCACTCCAGACTGCAACCTGGCTCCATTTTACTGCCCTTCGCCCCTAGGGGGAGACACATGACCAACATATATGCAAACGGAATATATGTTGTGTTTCATTGGCATTATATTACGTGATATTTTGAAATGCTTTTAAACACTGCATATAAGGTTTGCATAGTATTAAATAACATGAAGTATTTACTAAGTAATGCATTAATACTTTGAATAAATGTTCCATACACATTCATCATACATGTCAACATTGGGATGCAAACCCATCCTCAACACATCCCAAAATGACCCCAAACTCCTATATCTCTTCATTCAGAGCAATTCTATTCTAAACAAACATAGTTGAAAGATGGGGGGTATATTCTATCAATTACAAATGATGGAATACATAGCATACATTAGAAAAAAAACTTAATTAAATAAAGCTTTTTTTTAAATTTACTTTAGCCTATTTAAACTGAAGTCCTAATATATTCCCTGTACAATTTAAATATACATTTTGATTAAAGTTAATATTGTTATCAAGTGAAGAGCAGCAGATTAATCTCCCATTTTGATTTTTTATTTAATTAAAATGAAATGAGACCTATTATGCCACTTTTACAAGATATATAATAAGTCTCTGATGTCCCTAAAGTGTGTATGTAAAGTTTCAGCTCAAAATATCCAACAAATAAAGTTTTATAACTCATTGAAACTGCTCCTTTTAATCTTTGATCCTAATTGTGCCATTTAGGCTGCATTTACACTGCAGATCTTGTTGGTCAATTACAATTTTGTGACTATATCCGATTGCTAACCAGCTTACATCATATTTTAAAAGTGACAGCACATGGCAAAGGTGCAATGACCAGGAAAAAAAGAGCAGGCGCTAACTGACGGCTGATTATAAAAGAGCACTCTTTATCTCCTTTCCTGTATTTAATCTGTTTGCAAGGTTTCTTTTTTTTTATTCTTTTTAACAAGTTGTTTTGCTATAGTTTATGACAGAACAGTTCTCATTTTGCCATCTTTTAATCAAGGCCTTTTTAAACCAGATAAAATGTTCATGGCGTGATTTATGCATGTGATGTATGCCACAGTTTTATATTAGTTTGTATTGGTTCCGTGGTGGATGTAGCGCTCTTTCTCGTTACATGCTTAGATACTTGTACCACATAACAATATAAAAGCTTTTTTAGTCCTCGTGTATGAAATTTAAGGTTTGGGACTCTGCTGAAGTCTGTTCTAAAATGAAAGTGTCAGTCTGGCGTCATTTGCAGTGGTTTTTAATGATGCGCGACTCGCATTGACAAGTGAAATTCTGTCACTTGAAATTCGAATAAGATTGTGCTCTGAGACCGATCTCTCTTTTCAATAATAATGTGGAGCTACAAATAGTTACAAATAGTTACATATAACTCTTATGTTAATGAGGGAGAGATCGTCACTAATGGAGTTTACACCGAGTGTTTAAGCAAACTGCTTTTATCAAGTGTTTTTATAAATAAATAAAACAAATTAATTTTTAACATTAGAAGCTTCTTATATTCACAGACTGTTGCCACACAATTGTGTTAAAACCCCTTATAAAAGTGATTTTTGCATAACAGGTCCCCTTAAAATAACAAGAGATTTCACATTAAGAATGCACAGAACAAATGAAAGCATTCGATTACTTTCATAAAAACTAGTGGTGTTTAAAATAAAACACTCCAAGATGGACATGTTTGCATATTATTAAAGGTATTTGTCTCGCACACCCAAATCCTAATGCTTCAACTTTCGCTCCTGAATTGTCTGATTGGAAGGTTGCATAGGATGCGCAAAGACACACGTCATGGAAAGAAAGGGAATGTCTGTGTTTTTATGTATTCAAATAGATTTTTAATTCAAAATAAAATGAAAGCATTATTCTCTTCCACAGCTCTTGCAATTATATCACATTTGAGATTAGCTCTGTGTTGATTTTACTGCCACCTTTCATAGAAAGAATATAAATACAGGAGAAATACGGGAAAATACTTAAAAGGGATGATAGTGGTATATAATGGTGAAATCATGAGGGTTGCCAGGTATGCATATTACTGTCCATTCCCACTATGCTTCAGTCTGTTTTAACACACAATAGCTTTGACTCACCACCACAGACACCCCCCTCCTGGAAAAGCTCAGTGGTCAGCAAAACTACTCCATAATATGAGAATGCATTAGAGAACCTGCAACAGAAAGCATACAGTACATTACAACAGAATATGAACGCAAGCAGCAAACTATGTGAAAAACTTCAGTGAAAATCTCTGGGAACCAGTATCCATTTATTGATTTGCAGACGTCCACATTAAATATTTAAGGGTGATAAACTGAATGTAATTCATATGAATCAGTCTTTTACCATATGAACCAGAGCAGAACTGTGGTCCAGCGGAAGTGTGGAGAGAAAAGATCCTGAATTTTCCCTCTGTCCTCCTGAACACACATAATACAGCAATTACAACACAAATAAGGAGATATGAAATATAAATAACAATACTGTATTTATTATGTTAAAAATGTGTGAAAAGGAAGTGCAATGGGTTTTCTTTTAGTTGAATCAACTTAACTTTTCTAGTCATATGCACTCACATGAAGCAACCTGACTAAAAATATTAAGTTAATCTTTGTATAATTTAAAAAAAAATCAATTGAAACCTGATTAACTCATTAAAATATGTTCAATCAACATAAAAATACTTGTTGTCAACATTTGTTGTGACATTTTTTTCCAGTGCACTCTGTAAGATGATCCTGATTGCCTTCAATTTTTAAGCAGATTAAAATTCACCTTATAAGTCCATTGAACTTATATTAAGTTAAACGGACATTAAACAGCTGGTGTAACTTTAAAATTATGTTAGAACATGATTAACTTAGTTTAATAAATTACAATGACCTAAAAACATATGCTTTCATGACTAACTGATTATAGAATTTTTACAGTGTAGGTGTCTGAACATGCAGTGAAATAGCATCATAGGCTAAATTGAGATCTTATTACAATTCTTGAGAAAGTGTTTTCTTTTTTAATAGATTTTGTTTATTCAGAAATTTTAATCTGTAATATATTCCTGTGACGGCAAAGCCTTTTCCTTCCTTTACTCCCATCTTCAGAGTACAGGGTGAATCAAAACTAATACTGCAACTTTGAAAATCTGTATTTAATCAAAGAAACATGATGGAACCTTGGGTAATTAAATAATGTTAAAAAGTACAAAACAAGTTCATAGATGTTTAATATGGCCCCCTCCAGACACTCGAGTGACATCAACCCGAAATGTGTGGTATTCTTTTGGAATCACCCTGTATATGAATCTTCACAAATCATTCTAATATGCTGACTTGGTGCGGATACTAAATTAAAAATAGTTTAATTCCAAGGTAAAGTGATTCATATTAATAATAAAGTACAAACATTATTTTTTCTTCAGCTTATTCCCTTTATTCATCAGCGGTCACCACAACGGAACAAACCGACAACTTATCCAGCAATTGTTTTACACAGCGGATGCCTTTCCAGCTGGAACCCAGTACTGGGAAACACTCTCACGTTCACACACATACATTACCGGCAATTTAGTTTATTCAATGCACCTATAACGCATGTCTTTGGGGGAAACCGGAGCACTCGGAGAAAACCTAAGCCAACACAAGGAGAAAATGCAAACTCCACAAAGAAATGGCAACTAGCCCAGCCTAGGCTCGAACCAGCGACCTTCTTGCTGTGAGGTGGCAATGCTAACAACTGAACCAACATGTTGCCCCAGCTACAAACATAATTAACATATTAATTATAATTTCTAATTGAAAAAACATATGCACATTGCTCTTTTAGTTATTTTTGTTAGCAGGGTTTGTGTGTCTGTGTGTGTGTGTGTGTGTGTGTGTGCCAGACTTAAAATAATATTGCTGACACAAGCTCAAAATATCAAGTGCCCTAATTGTTACAGATTTAGCATTGTTGTATTATTAGAAATTATTTAAAATAGTCATATACTGTTTTGTGAGAGCACAGACGCAGTGTTCACATAGAAAAAAGCTGACTGCAAAACAATTCACAACAAACAGAAAATATATAAAGGCATAGTTTACCAAAAACAAAAACTTACACTCTTACAGCATAAGATAACATCTAAAAATCTTCTGACATACAAAGAGTTTATATATGTCTCCAGGTGATGATGTCACTGCAATTGACTGGACGGTTTTTTAAAAGCAATGCTATAAAAACATTCTGCCAAATATTTTTTTAAATTGCTAATATTTTAGTTTTTTTTTTTTTGCACTGCTTGATTTTTATTTGCAGTTCTTTTTGTTTGTTAGCAAAATAAATGTTTATTTCTCAAAAATTAATTTTTGCTTTGTGATTTTTAGAGATTTACATTTATTTATTTGTTTGCTCAATTTTTTTTTGTTTGCAAAACTTTCTTTTATTTTGCAAGTACATATGAAGAGTTCAGATGCAAAACCCTCTAAATCCATCAGACCTCTTTTCATGTAAATGAGCATTTTCTATCAGGCTCCTATGATTATGTTCAGAAGTTTTATTTTATAGGTAATGAAAAGATTATTAGCTAGTAAATAAACTAACTTTTTTTCAAAAATGTCACTTTAGACAATTCTTTGGTTTAACAAGGTAGATTTTCTTTTGGTTAAAACCAGCTTAATCCGATTCTGCTATTTTTGCAAAAACCTTTAAATCCACACAGTGTAACAAGACAGTGTAATTAGTTGAAAAACCACAAAAGATGCAATTAGAAATTATTTTACCAAGCATAAAACACATTACACAAGCCACCTAAAATTAAAAATGGCGGTTCATTCCGCTATGGTAACCCCTGATAAATCAGGGACTAAGCAAAAGGAAAATGAATGAATGAAATCTGTCAATTAAGTGCATTATTCATTGACATTAAAATGGACATTAAATAAATCTTAACAGTTTGTCATTTCTAATATTTTGATTTGGATTTAAAATGTAAACATTGCAAAGCTTGTTAGATTCACATAATGTAGTGTAAAACCTTGTGAAACATCAATATCTAAAGTAATACTAAGAATAAAGTATGAAGTAATACAAATAATGAATAGTTTTATATATTATATTTTTCTTTTAAAAATAGCTTACATTAGCAAATAAAACACAAGGTAGACCACAAGGAAGGTAGCATTCACTCAATGTCTTTAGCTCATTTTTGGCGGAAGTGGCGTTGAGCGGCTTTTGCTTCTTTATATGGCCCCTATATTGACTCCATACTCTCAAGTGGTTCCAAACGTTCATGAGTTTCTTTCTGCTGTTGAACACTAAAACAATATTTTGAAGAAAGCTGAAAACCAGTAACCTTTGACATCCATAATAAGACAAACAAAAACTATGGAAGTCAATTGTTACAGGTTTTCAGCTGTCTTCTAAATATCTTTAACAGGAGAAACTCAATGGTTTGAAGCAAGTAAAGGGTTAGTAAATGATGACCAAATTTTCATTTTTAATGAACGATCCCTTTAATACACAGAATTAATGTACCTGTCTGGCCACTATGAGTTTTCCCAGTGGCATGGGGACGTTATTCTCTGCAGCAATGCGTTTGAGTGTGTTCAGTGCCTTCTCCTGATTCCCTGTCAGCACGTCATAGCGTGCGCTCTCCGGCAGCCACTGTTGATGAGCATTTGACATTTTGCTTAGTCTACTGTACAGACACTATATTGCTCCCACCACAAAAAAACGTTCTCTGTCTACTCGTAATTAACTCTAAAAAGTTAGAGAACATCCTTATATATAGGAGAAGTTCATACTTACAAAGCAAAGAAAAGCGAAAATGAAAAGTGGAATGGTGGAGAGGGCCAGCAGCCAGCGCCAGCCCAAAGTTGGCATCACCAAAATAGCCAGCAGCACTTCAAATACTGTACCCAAAGCCCAGAATATCTACAGAAGATCAGAAGCAACGAGATGAATGAGAATAAATATACAAGCTATTCTAGTTATGAGGATTTCGTGTTTTGATTCAACTCATGACTGACTTTGTTGAATCAAGGGTATTATGATATGATATTATGATAAGGGTATGAAGTATCTAAGAATAGAATAGAATAGAATAGAATAGAATAGAATAGAATAGAATAGAATAGAATAGAATAGAATATTACCTCTATCAGCAGAATGCAAGTGGCTCTGGACCGCATGGGCAGAAACTCTGCATACAATGTTACTCTAAAGTAGAAAAGAAAGACTTCTGTTATTTATTGATACTGCTATGCAGTGTTGGGGAAAGTTACTTTTAAAAGTACTGTATTACAATATTGAGTTACTCCCCAAAAAAGTTGCTCCCCAAAACTTGTTGCTTTATTTCGTTACTTTTTACAGTAAGTAATGCGTAACGTTACTTTCAAGTTACTTTTGCGCTAATTTTACAAACCTGCCAGAGGTTTGATCTCTTTCAGAACTTGTTTTTTTCGTCTCTTTTTATTAGAAGAGCTCTGCAATTAACAATGCACTGTATAATCTACATTTACCTTTAAAAAAACACATCAAAAAACCTTTTAACATAATGTTATCCGAGAACATCCTGACCCCAAAGCTATACTTGCTTTTTATGCAAATTATTAAACATTTAAAGCAATGTGTTTGCTATTTTTGTACTATTTGAAATCCCTATCTATTGAGACAATCCTCTTTTGCTTTTCTTCGATGCGCTCAAAATAACAAACACATTCTCTCATTGCCTACGTGATTAATTTTTTTGTGATAAAATTTTTATTAAACAGTTGAAAATAATCTTGCATACATAGTTATAGACAAGGATACCAACCAACTGCATTTTCTATTATGACTTATTATTACGCAAACATGGGGAAACATGCAAACTTCACACAGAAATGCCAACTGACCCTGCGGTCCTCTTGCTGTGAGGCGATTGTGCTACCTACTGTGCCACCGTGCTGCTCCTTATCTTTAGTTATTTACAAATTTATTTATTTTTACAAATCTTTTATAATTAATAATAATTACTTGTTTTAATTTAATATATTTTAAATGTTTACATTTTATTGATCATTTCTATTAATTTTAGTTTAATTTATGTATCGATTTTTTATTTTAAAAATGATCTCATACTAATGTGTCTATTTATTTATTTTAATATGCTTGAGTAAAATCTAATAATTGTAGTATTTTTATATGATTTTGTTCTTATTAATTCACTTATTTTTGTTCTAACATTTCTACAGACCTCCTAGTATTACCTTGCAGCCCCTGAGGGTCCTCAGACCCCAATTTGAAAACCTATAAACCTATCAAAAATATAAACAAATCATGCCAACCCCAATCATTTGAACAGTTATGTATCTATTACAATACATGTCACACTCACGATTGTGGAGCCCCTCCAATCCCGAAGCCCACCAGAGCTCGGAGGAACAGGATCCATCCATATATTGGTGCAAATGCACTGAGGATGCCATAGAACAGGGTCCATAACACACTCATCTTCAGACCCTACACACACACACAAACACAGCTCTAAACAATCCCAGTAGTGAGATTATAACAACATTTATATTTTAGGACATTGATATCTTTCATTTTTGAACACACTCACTGTTTTTCTCCCATATTTATCAGATATGTTCCCCCATAATGAGGAGCTGATCATCATTCCGATAAATACTACCTGTTTGAAAGAAGGGCAGAAACACAGTTGCTCATTTCTTAGATGTCCATGTGGTTATTCAATCATGTTCAGAAACAGCTGATTTAACTGAACAAGAAAACACACTTGACTGCCAAAGCCGTCTAAAACAAGCATGAGGGGAGTCATTATTGAATAAAGGAATAATGTACGCTACCGAAGTTAGCAGTGCCACCTCCCAGCTGGGCAGTGCCCACTCACAGTGCAGCTGAGGGGCCAATATACTGAGAATCATCATCTCCATGGCGTCGGCCATCTGCACACAAATATGGAAACAAATATAGCAACTACTAAATCTTAGTACATAACTAGCAAATGACATGAGGATGTACAGCTTAAAAAAGTTATTCATTTGATGGTAATATTAATAATGCATTATTTATTTTTATAATTTTTATTTTTTATTGTAGTGTCTTTTTAAAACTGAAGGTCAATTGCTTGTCATTATACAGTATTGTGAAGGTACAATCTTTAGTTGAAATTCAGTTACCCATGAAAGTCCAGTCAGGATGGACAGTTTCCACTGAAATGTCCCAAAGCCAATGGCCTCCACTGCATCCTCAACCATGAAGGTATCTGACAGAAAGGTAACACATGAAGACAGATGATCAGTATTTTTAATGCATTAATTGCATTGTTTACTGATTTGTATGTCAAAGACTCAAAGATAAATCAGAAGGATGCTTAAGTTGCCACCATAATCTATAAAGTGTATAAGAATCAAATTATTTTAATGTTAATGTTCAAGAAAAGAGATTAATCCCAACTAGCCTTACACAGCCAGCTCTGTATAGCCTTAATAGGTATTTCCACTCATTTGTATTTCTAAGCAATGAAACAACTTCATTATTTTGTGCACTTAAATCCTTTTTTTTCAGTCTCTTGTTCATGAGTGTAAGCACAAGTAACAAGTTGCTAACTGAAGTTCACTTATAGCCCCCCTGGTGTCGGTAATAACAAGAGTTTCTCAATTGCATGCATCCCTTATATCCCTCATATAAGGATCCTACATCCTAACTGTTTTTACATCTGTATCTTCTTTGTGTAAAGCACGTTATGAATTAAGTTTAAAGGCACAATATTATTATAGAAGGTATTAAGACAGTGTAATTTTAATTTAATGGATTTAATGTATTATTATAAACATTTAAACATAATTTGAATTAGGTTTTGTTTTGTTTTTTCAGTTTTCATGTAAGTTTATACTTTTCTACATACAATCTTTTATGTTTGTGTTAAAAATAGATCTAACAGACGTCCAAATAGACCTCTTTGGTAAACTTTGGGCTGTGAGTGAAGATCAAAAAGACTAATCTAACAATAGTCCAAAAATAAACTAGTCATCAAATAGACCGATTAGACAGACTTCACATTTGTACTGATTCATTTCTGCACAATTATGCCTTTTTTATTTTTCAATTCTTTAAAACATCTTTTAAACACATTTTAATCTGTTTTTAATCATTTGAATTCTCTTTTGTTTTTATTTTTTTATACTTGCCTCTAGTATTCCTGTTTAGCACTGTAAAGCACTTTGAATGATCATTTAGTATGAACTGTGCTATATAAATAAATTTGCCTTGCCTTGATATTTTATGGCTAGTTTATTTGTGGACTATTGTTAGATGTCTACTACATCTTCACTGAGAGCCCAAATGTAGCTTTGGTTTAGCCAAGACGTCATATGTTTGGACATCTATTATACACAAAATTGCTTGGTGGGTTAAAACATATTTTCTGTGACACAATAGTAAAACCGTTTCTGGTTCCTCAACATCCCTTCAGTAAACAGTTCTTAAAACTATTTTATTGTAGCGTAAAGGACATTTTCAAAATACATTTCTTTCACTCTAAAAAAACATTTTGTGCAATGGAAAGTTTGATGTATGATGTTTCTATATCCTATATAGAGCCACCAATGACAAAAAAGTATTTCAAGTATTTCCAAAATTGTGCTAGTTTTGTTTTTCCTTTTTAAAGTTTATTTTAAATCAAATAAAATGTAGTAAAATTTCAAGTTCAGTTACCTGTATTTCTATTTTTTTCATATTATATTTATTTTTGTATTTTTTGCAGCCTCATTTCAATGGATAAAGCTCAATTTTAAAGCTTCAGTTAAAAAACAAAACTATAGCTTAACATTTTCAAGAAAAGCTTCCCCATAGCCTTGTGGGCAGTGCGACAACACATAGTGTCATTGTGCTTAGGGTGTCCTGAATTTAAGTCCCTGCTCATGGACAGTTTTACTATCCTGCCTCTCCCCCCTCCCTCTCTTTCCAACATCGTCTCCTGTTGCTATATTGTATATATCACATGAAGACGAATATTTAAAAAAAATTTTAAATAAAGAAAAACATATTGTTAAAAGGTGACGCAGAAGGTAGCTTGATCGCCTCACGGCAAGAAGGTCGCTGGTTCGAGTCTCGGCTGGGTCAGTGGGCATTTCTGTAGGGAGTTTGCATGTTCTCCCCGCATGCTCCGGTTTCCCCACATGTGGTATAGCTGAATTGGGTAAACTAAATTGTACATAGTGTATGTGTGTGAATGAGAATGTATGGGTGTTTCCCAGTAATGGGTTGCAGCTGGAAGGAGAAAAACATATGCTGGATGAGTTGGTGGTTTATTCCGCTGTGGCGAGCGCTGATTAATAAAAGGACTAAGCTGAATAGAAAATAAATTAATGAATATTTGAAAAAAAAAGCCGGTTCATTCCACTGTGGTGACCCCTGATAAATAAGGGACTAAGTCAAAGGAAAATAAATGAATTATTTATATTTAAAAATATATAAACAAAGCTGATGAAGACAATCATACCATCAGTGGGGTTGGCAAATTCCCGAGGCACCGGAGCACCATCGGCCAGAGAAACAGACTCCATATCCGTCCGTCCTCCCTCCACCTGCAAAACCTCTTCCCTTCCACAGCACTCATCCTCAGAGCGAGTGCTTTCACCTGTCCGCCGAAATTTCACCACTCTGCAAACAGAAATCAGAAATGTTTAATCAAATGCGGAAACACATTTCAACACTATTTCATTTACAAACAGCAACAACATGCTGACTAAAACTACCAATAAGCGGAGCACTCAGAATGAAACATCCTCTTTACCTCTCTGCAACGGCTGTTTTCATTAAACATGAAGAAAGATCACATAATCACAGTTTGAAATAGGCCTGGCAGCCTAATCACAGGTCTGGCAATGCCTACGCATAATACAGCAGCAGCCCACACACGCCACGCAGCCAATATATGCCATTTACTGTAATGAAGCCGGGCAAAAATAATCAATGAAGAGAACAGGCATCTGCATTTGGACTACAGCTGTAATGTGCAGGACAGAGTGATGCTCATAATAAGACACTGTTGCCAAGGTAATGAGAAAGAGCGAGAGAGAGCTTCCTGCTTAAGCAATCCCTCTTCTGCGCCTCTGGACAGAAATCACCAGAGAAAGCCAGCGTGATGTGAGAGGAGACAGTCGAGTGATTTCTGAAACTGTGACTCAGAGCCGACAGCCCTACATGACAGGGATTTTCACACTCAATGTAAGCTGCTGTTTAAAAACAACAATAACAGATGCCATAGTGGCAGCCGGATTTTACTTATACAAATATATCCATGGCTATGAAGGCAGATTGGATCAGTAAATAAGAGGAGCACACTGATATCCCACGGCTTAATTACTGTGATTGCAGTTCTTACAGCGACACTACTGGCAATAAAGGCTTGGTGAGCAGACAGGCAGTGTAATTAAACACACGACCTCTCCAAGCGTTTCTCCGAAAGCATTCGCGAAAGCACAAAAAGATCAGAAGTCCTTTGAAATCAGCAGTGGTTTCGATGACAGAACAGGCCTTGGATTTGTTACTGACTGCAGATGTAGTGAAAATGCTACAGATGAAGGATGTTTGGGGTGGTTTCTTCTGCATTGTCTTCATTATGCATGGAATAGAAGCAGAGCTGAGCTCGATCTCAACAATTAAAAGCGCTGCCATCATGATTTCTGCACAGCTTCAGATGGCGACTGGGCCTAAAGCCAAGCATCAGCAGCACAGGAATAACATCAGCATGAGAGGCAGTTGATTTAAAACTCTTACATGCATATGTGGAAATGCTTTCACTGCAACACTGATGATCATCAATAGGGTCAAATCCAATAACACACAAGGACAGGTTATTGTTATTTATATCTCATTAAATATATACTTCACCCAAAAATGAAAATTCTGTCATCATTTACTCAGCTTTCCAAAACTGTTTTAGTTTTTTCTTCTGTTGAACACTTAAGAAGATGTTTTGAAGACAGCTGGAAACCTGTAACCACTTACTTCCATTGTATTTTTTCCTATACTAAGGTAGTCAATGGGTACAGGATTTCAGCTTACTTCAAAATAGCTTATTTTGTGTTCAACAGAAGAAACTGAAAGATTTTCAACCACTTATTGAAGTATTGGAAGTAAAATACATTTTTGGGTAAACTCCTTCAAAATAATCCACTAATGCACAGTTTTTTTATTTACTTATTTATTTATTTATTTGTTGCTGTATTATGCATTCTATTTCAGAAGATTCTTAAGTGTTATGCTATAAGTGCTATGTTATAATGTTCATCATGTAATATACAAATTTGTAAAAAATCAACATGAATAGAATGCTAAATAATTATGAAATAAAATACTTTGTTAAAATATTGGAAAAGCAAATGATTGTATTTTTAACCTAATGGATGGGTTTGTCAAAAATTTACCCAAATGTGTATTAAAACAACCCAGCAATCTTATAGTGTAATTTTACTGTGTGCAAAAATGTTTTAGGCTTTAGTTTTTAACAGCAAGTGGCTGTAAGAAAGGAAGCCAGGACAGTTTCAGTTTTTTAATGAAGAGAAATTTTAGACCATGAAATAATTAGAAGGGAAAAAACATGTGTTGATATGTTTTCTACATTTCTCTACATTTAAAAGTAACAAAACAGGAGTTGTATTAGTAACACTTCAAATGCTTAACACAACATCGCAGGTTGCATTTGATCTTCTGTTGTTTTTAGTTGATAAAAATAAAATAAAAATGGCCTTAATTTTAGATTTGGTCTAAAACTATCTAATATCTGGAACTTACATGTATTGTACAGTTGAAATCAGAATTATTGAACCCCCTTTGATTTTTTTTCTTTTTTGAATATTTCCCAAATTATGTTTAACAGAGCAAGGACATTTTCACAGTATGTCTGATAATATTTTTTTTTCTGGAGAAAGTCTTATTTGTTTTATTTCGGCTAGAATAAAAGCAGTTTTTAATAAAATAAAAAAAACATTTTAAGGTCAAAATTATTGGCCCCTTTAAGCTATATTTTTTTTATACTCTACAGAACAAACCATCGTTATAAAATAATTTGTCTAATTAACCTAACCTGCCTAGTTAACCTAATTTACCTAGTTAAGCCTTTAAATGTCACTTTAAACTGTATAGAAGTCTAGAAAAATATATAGTAAAAATATTATTTACTGTCATCATGCCAAAGATAAAATAAATCAGTTATTAGAAATGAGCTATTAAAACTATTATGTTTAGAAATGTGTTGAAAAAAAAATCTTGTCTCTGTTAACAGAAATTGAGGAAAAAATAAACGGGGGTGGGGGGGAGGGGGTAACAATTTAGGGGGTTTAATAAATCTGACTTCAACTGTTCATTCTGATCATACTGCAAAAAACTGCTGTTCTTTATAAATACTTGATTTTAAGTGAAACTAAAGATTACTTCATTTTTATTTTTTACAAAATAAACACTTTATGATTAGAACATTTGCACTGGAAAACATGAATACTGAAACAAAATCCTAATAACGAACAGCACACATAAAAATTTGACTCAAACAGACGAATTGCAAAATGTGCTGTTCATTATCAGTATTCTGTCATGTTTTCCAGAGCAAATGTTCTTGTTCTAATATTTGCTTGTTTAATTTTTTTCACTTAATTTCATTCATTTGTTCATTCATTTTCCTTAGTCTTAGTCTCTATTTCAGAGGCCACCAACTATTCCAGCATATGTTTTACACAACGGATTACTTCAAACTGCAACCCAGTACTGGGAAACATCCATACACTCTCATATTCACACACACACTCATACACTTGGGCCAATTTCGTTTATCCAATTCACCTATAGCACATGTCTTTGGACTGTAGGGAAAAAACTGGAGCACCCGGAGGTAACCCACGCAAACACGGAGAGAACATGTATACTCCACACAGAAATGCCAACTGGTCTAGCCAGGATTCAAACCAGTGACCTTCTTGCTGTGAGGTGACAGTGCTAACCACTAAGCCACCATGCCACCCATTTGTCAACAATTTATCCACATTTGCATTAAAATAACCTAGCATTTTTGAGTGTCAATTTGCAGTAACTGCTGTAAAAATGTTGTAAGCTTCAGTTTTTAACAGCAAATGACTATCAGAAAAGATGTAAGCAAGATATATGTTTTATGAAGACAAATTTAAGACCTTGAAATAATTCAAAAGGAACAACAATAAAGTTTTTCTATTTATGATGAGCGAAATAACGAGCCAAATTTATAAGGAGCGAAATATGAATTGTATTAGTAGCACTTCAAAGGCTGAAAACACAACATTAGAGGATGCTTTTGATCTTCAGTTGTTTTTCATTTTAAAAAAATTGCTTGGGATGAAACTTAAAATTAAGGCTATCTAAAATCTGAAAATTAGTTATTTTCTCTTCTGATCATACTGCAAACATGTGCTGTTCTTTTTAAATATTTTAATCCATATATTATTTTAATTTTTATTATTTTCAAAATGAACTGTTTATGATTCGAACAAGATTTGCACTTGAAAACATGACAAACTACTAATAATGAACAGCATATTTTTTATTTCATCTTATTAATCTCATTTTAAATTATTTTTTTTATTTCACTTCATTTTATTTAAATCAATTAATTTTTTTATGAAGTAAAAGTGCATTGATTTCATGCATTTATTCATTCATTCATTTTCCTTCGGCTTAGTCCTTTTATTCATCAGGAGTCGCCACAGCAGAATGAACCAATAACCTATCCAGTAATGGGAAACATCCATACACTCCCACATTCACAATCATACACTAAAGACAATTTTAGCTTACCCAATTCACCTATAGCGCATGTCTTTGGACTGTGGGGAAACTGGAGCACCCAGAGGAAACACATGCGAACACAGGGAGAACCCAGAAATGCCATCTGACCCAGCTGGGGCTCAAACCAGCGACCTTCTTGCTGTGAGGCAACAGTGCTAACCACTGAGCCACCGTGTCACCCCGTGCATTGATTTAAAGTTATTAAATTATTTCTATTGGAAAACTTTATTAAGTGCAGACAAAATTTAATTCTATGACTTCTTCATGAGATTAAGAGTTTCTGCTCGGATTTAAGACAGAAACAATAAGTGCCTACATATTTTATATTTGACAACTGATAGAAATATAAGCACCCGATTCGAATGTTATCACTAGATTAAATGAGCGCTATCAGTGGTTATCAGCTGACAGATATGTGCCAGTAGGGGCATTCTGTGCCTACTAGTAGGCTCAGAAGGCTGTTATCATCCATCCACATGGTTAATCAGTAATACTAATTGAGAAGACTCCAGATCTGTTTTTACATAACTGTGGTGGTTGGGTTTGGGATTGGGGTAGACATTAATAAAATACAATGAATGGAAAATGTAATAAACAATATAAATAATTCTCGTTAACTTCCCGCCACAGCCATACTGGCTTATAACCTTTAAAAATAAAATCTTATAATAATAATAAATTAATAATATAATAATCATAACAAATAATAATAACATTCAAGTAATGCACTCACATAAATCAAGCCCTGGTTACAGACTTAATTCTAATAACAATAAAATATTTCAGGAAAAAAAAAATAGCAGGACACTATGTACTTTTATAGAAAAGTATGTTAATTGTAATTGTATTTTATGCTAATTTTAGGGGGGAAAGCCACATTTGTTAACATGTAACATGCACTATCTAGAATATCTCAATAATGCATAATTACTTTGAGTAACCGTAAATTATGCATCGCACCAATCTCTAATCCCAACTCCTAATCCCAACAGTTGTCCTAAACCCAACTCTATGGCATGCACGCGTTGTTAATTATCACTCAGTACTTCAGTGTACAACTGTACTGTAGCAAGGACAATTAACAACATTGCATAACTTTGTAAAAAAAAATTGGATAGTGGTTCGTGTTGTATTTAACCCTTTGCTGAAAATTCCCCACATATACACCTTAAATAATATAAAAAAAAATAAAATAAATCTCAAAGTCAGAATTTGACATTTATATTAGATATAAATTGTGAAACTATGTAGCATTATCTAAATAGTCAAAGTGAAATTTGGATCTGTGAGCAAAATGCGTGTCTGCCTGTCTGTCTGTCTCATAATAAAAACAATTACACACCAACCGTTGTGTTATCCAACAGAAGGCGTCATGGGCAACGCAAACGAAGCAGTGGAAGAGGAAAATAATATAATATGCAACACAACATTACTGCTTTAACGTGCAAAAATAAGCTCTTAATTTAATCTACTCGAGCTGTTTACTAAGGATGCACCTCAGCCAATTCATTCAAGACAAAACCTGGCTGCATTTATCCCCATTCTATATCAGACATCCATTATATAAGCACTGATTTACACATAAAATACACTCGAAGTTGCATGAATACCAATGTCACATTGTGTACGCCGTTGCGTTTTAGATCACTACATGAGCTTATATGAACGGGAGAGTAGGCTATTCGCATGACCGACAGAAACGGGATGAAAAGCGCACTCACGGAAGCTGTCTTAACTGAAACAAATCATCGTCCATTATCGGGCTGTTTGTCGGGCTGCCGGTGTCTTTGTCTCATTGCCGTTACATTGCTGAAGGGTCGCGGCTGATTTCAGCACCACGGGCGTGAGGACAGCGGAGAGGCTCAGTGAGGGGCGGCGCGGTGCGGAGCTGCCATGATTTCTGCTGCCGTTTCCCGGTCGCGCTGATCTGTGCAGCGGCTGGAACGCCCGAGACTCAATGAAGAAGCCGGGGAGAGGACAGTCCGTATGTGCTGGAGATGACGAATCAGGACAATACGCTCTGCTTACCGTGAACTTCATTGATATTTTGTCCCATTCACTTTTCAGTTTACATTATAATTTCAGTTAGCAAACAATTATAAATTCAGTTTGTATGACATAATAAATGTTATTTTGGCAAATGTTGTGGAGATAAATGCAAAAGTTCATTGATATTTTGCCTCGTTCACTTTTCAATTTAAATAATAATAATTAACATTTTCTATAACAATTCAGTTTGTATAACATTATGAATTGTTATTTTAGTAAATGTTGTGGAGATGACGAATTAAGGCAATACCACTACTGTGAAGTTAAATGATCTTTTGCCCCACTTACTATTCAATTTACATTAAAATTTCAGCTTGTTAACAATTATGAATTCAGTTTGTATAACAATATAATTTATATAAACTATTTCAGTAAATGTTCCGGAGATAACATATAAAAACAATGCCTACCATGAACATTGTTATTTTGTCCCATTCACGTTTTATTTTCCATTATAATTTCAGTTTGTATAACACTGTAATTTATATATGTTATTTCGGTAAATGTTCTGGAGATGACCAATCAGAAAAATATGGTATACAGTGAACTTCATTGACATTTTACCCCATTCATTTTTCAATTTACATTACAATTTCAGTTTGTGTAACATTATAATTTGTTATTTTGGTGAACGTTCTGGAGATGACAAACCAAAACAATACTCCGCCTTTACCGTAAACTTCATTGATATTTTTTCCCTACTACTCAATACACATTATGATTTAGTTTGTGTAACATTATAATTTATATATGTTCGGAAAATGTTTTGGAGACAACAAATCAAGGCAATGCTTACCATGAAATTCATTATTAATTTTCCCCACACCAGGGATAATATTAGTCTGGTGATGAGCGGTGCCTGGTTTTCTCCAAACATAATGCCTGGCTTTCACTTTAAAAAGTTCAATTTTAGTCTCATTAGCCCAAAGAATTTAGTTTCTTATGGATTGAGAGTCCTTCAGATGCCTTTTGGCAAATTCCAGGTGGGGAGTGGCTTCAGTCTGGTCACTCTACCATACAGGCCTGATTGATGGATTGCTGCACAGATGGTTGTCCTTCTGCAAGATTCTCCTCTCTCCTCAGAAGAATGCTGGAGCTCAGACAGAGTGACCATCGGGTTATTGATCACCTCCCTGACTAACAAAATCCTGGTGGGTCCAAACATCTTCCACTTACGGATGACGGAGGCCACTGTGCTTTCAGAACAGCAGAAATTTTTCTGTAACCTTCCCCAGCCTTATGCCTTTAAATAATCCTCTCTTGGAGGTCTAGAGACAATTCCTTTGTCTTCATGTTTGGTTTGTGCTTTGACATGCACTGTCAACCCTGGGACCTTATATAGACAGGGGTTTGGCTTTTCAAATCATGTGCAATCTAATGAACCATCTTATGAATGATCAGTGAAAACAGAATTTAGAGCTTAATGACAAAGGCTGTGAATACTTATGTACATGTGACTTTTCAGGTTTTTTATTTTTAATAAATTTGCAACAATTTCAAAAAATCTTTTTTCACATCGTCATTATGGGGTATTGAGTGTAGAATTTTGAGGAAATAAATTAATTTAATCCATTTTGGAATAAGGCTGTAACATAAACAAATGTGGAAAAAGTGAAGCGCTATGAATACTTTCCAGATGCACTGTATGCTATTTCGGTAAATGTTCTGGAGATGTCGACTCAAGACAATGACTACTGTGAACTTCATTGATATTTTGCCCACTTAGTATTCAATTTACATTGTAATTTTAGTGTGTATAACAATTATAACTAAATTCAGTTTGTATAACATAATAGTTTGTAATTTCAGTAAATGTTGTGGAGATGTCGACTCAAGACAATGCCTTCCGTGAAGTTTTTTGATATTTTGCCCTTTTTGCTATTAAATTTACATTATAATTTAAGTTTGTAAAACAATGATAAATTCAGTTGGTATTACATTATAATTTGTTATTTTGGTAAATGTTCCAATCACGAATCAAGTCAATGCCTACTGTGAACTTCACTGATATTTTTTCCCATTCACTTTTCAATTTAGGCTACATTATAATTTAACAATTATAATTTATGTTTTGATAAATGTTTTGGAGATGACCAATCAAGACAACTCCATTGAAATTTTGCCCCACTGACTATTCAATTTGCATTATAGGCTATAATTCTAATTTGTATAACAATTATGAATTCAGTTTGTATAACATTACAATTTATATGTTATTTCAGAATATGTATTTCCAAAATGTGAGAATAATAATGTTTAGCTAGTATATTTAATTTCAAATATTCAACGAGAGAGAATAAGTCCATAAATGTAAATAAATTGCACTGCACAGTTGAAATTCAAAATAAATATAGCTAATAGACAGCTATGGAAAAAATGAAGAGACCACTTGCAGTTTTTCAGTTTCTCTGAATTTACAGGACTTTTAGGTAGCCTCTGGTTTAAGTAAAATGTTTGTTTTATTCAACAAAGCGCTGATAAAATTTCTTACATATTTTATAAAACAATATTGTGAAATAGAGTTTTTTTTTTCAAACAAATAACAAACAAATTTTTCATATCACTAAATATTGTTTTTTAACATTTCTGAAATTAAAACACTGGAACTGTGTTGTCTAAAGTAAACAACTTGTGAAAACATGACCTTTTTGTGATAAAAAAAATGCTGTAAATAACATTTTTATTTTAAATTTGAATTATGTCATCTGCGATTTACAAAATAGGCTATACGTTTTACCAAAGACTAAAATGGCCTAAACCTTAATGGGACTTCCAGAAAAGCTGAACATGTTTAAACATTATTTAAATGTCATCTTTTGCTTTATATTTAATCTTAGCTTTTACTGCTGGTGCAATTTAGTGATGTACAATTCTACAAATACCTCTAATTCTACAAATTCTACCTCTAGAATACCTATAATTCTACAAATGTTTTCTACAAAAAACCAATATAAAGTTTGAATAGGATATTGAACAATTAATCAGTCTTCAAACTTATAAGATTAAACGTATAAAAGCAAAAAAGACGTACTTATGTTGCCAATGAAAAATCGAGATGTAGCCTAGCCTAATAATTTTAAAAAGGGATTGTTGTGATGCAAGAGTTGATGTCTAAATCTGGCAGTGCTGCTTGTTCAATTAGGCTACAGATTTTGGTACAGATTTAAAAAATCCAGATCAATGAAATACTCAGATACTTTTAAATAATAAACTATTATGATTTATAGTTACATTCACTAAGTTCTTTCTCTTCCTATTTCTTCGATCAGTGTGGTGTAAAATGATCAATTCCATGCTACAAGTTAGGTTGAAAAGTGAAGGAATCATGATGTTTTTTTAACATTGCTTCATGCATTAACAGTAAAATCCTGTTTTAAACAAATATATGAATTTGTGTTTGTGCTTAACCTCTATTATCTAACCTTACTACAGCTGTGGCTTCGTGTGACTGACAAAAAGCACGCCATGAGGGAGAAATTAATTTCTGAGAATTGCCTAAAATATAACTAAATCACATTACAAACTTATTATGCACTCCATCTATAGCTAATGGACTACACTTTGGATTTAAAGAGACTGTTATTGTTATTATTATTAAACTGCTTACTAAAATGTTTAGAAAAATGTATTATAATAATGAAATAAATACAACTAAATGCTAAACTTTTATTATGCAAACCAAAATGTGGAAATTTTCTAATAAATGGGGAGAAAATTAAGTTTGTAGCCACTGATATAGATTGTGTTTGTGGCAGATAATCATAGTTTATGACATTCATTTTACTTCAACTTAGTCCCTTTATTAATCTGGGATCGCAACAGCAGAATGAACTGCCAACTTATCCAAAACATGTTATATGCAGTGGATGCCCTTCCAGCCGCAACCCAGCAAAGTAAAAAATTTATACACACTCACATTTACTGCGGCCAATTTTGGGGAAAACTAGAACACCTGGAGAAAACCAACGCCAAGACGGGAAGAACATGCAAACTCCACACAGAAATGCCAACTGGCCAAGTTGGGGCTCGAAGCAGCGACTTTCTTGCTGTGAGGCGACATTGCAAACCACTGATTAATTATATATATATATATATATATATATATATATATATATATATATATATATATATATATATATATATATATATATATTTTTTTTTATAGCTTTGAAACATTACATAAAGTAATATTACAAATTCCTATAGTTGCTATATCCAGGAACATTACAATAATTACAACAACAACTAGAAATGATAATGATGCAAAAACATAACAAGAGAAAAAAAAAAAAATGTAAACAAAATACTTCTATACATATAAACAAAAATAATAACTTAGGATATAATCATCGACTACAGCGGGGGATCAGTACCAGAGAAAAATAATTGAAATCTAACATTAAATCACTCTTTTTGTTTTTAATTTGCATTAGAGACTTTTTCAAAGTTTCCATTTCTAATTTAAAATATAGCATTTTGGTATACATTTCGCAAATTTGTTTATGTATAAAATATTTACCTTGTAAAATGTAGAAGTTAACAACATACTCAAATGTTATTTTTGTGAGTGAAAAAGTGCAAATGACATCTTTTAAAGATGGCCTGTAATTAACATTTCTTTGCCCAAATAACTTCATTCCAAAATTTAAGAGAGACATCAGAGTTATGGAAAAGATGAGAAAGGTCTTCCTCATGTATATTACAAAATGTGCAAGCATTATCAATATCCATGAATTTAGATAAAGTTGCAATAATACAAAATAAAAAATTTCCCAAACAGTACCGTGGACATCATTTCCGCTTACGACATGTTCGTCCTACTCCGCGAAAGATCCGGCGCGAAACCACGCGCAATGTTTAGTTCCGCGCGTGCGGCGCAGTGAAATATGCCTTGGTGCAAGCAAGGAACTACAGACAAGCTTGTACGAGAGTTTTTACGCACTGGGGCCGCTGCAAGGTTAGAGTTTACATGAAAACGCATGATTTGACGGCTGAATAGTGAACCTGTCTAGCTCAACTAGGCGCAAAGACGCCAGTAAAATGGTGCCAGCTGTTGCACAGTATGCTAACAGACATTCGCATTTACTATTATGTATGCATCGCATTCATCGTCGCAGATAAAATAACAAGCAAATGTGTCTATTTACGATTTTAATACATTCTAAAGACATTTAACAAAATAGGTGCTGTAATAAATATGTTAGGATAGTTCTCTTCATAATCTGATTGAAGCTAATTAAATCTAGTCTTGACAACAGATGTGAAGTTAACTCTTATTGGTATTACTTGATTCAGTGTGCAGCATGAATCAGCTCTTCCATGCTTCACTTTTCCCCTAAAAAAGTGTGTTGTGTGTGTAATGATGGCTTACAGGGTTTTGCCAGAGAGCCAGGCTTAATGCAAACACAGCTGTCAAGGTCAGAGTCAGTCTGCTGTCCTCCACAGGTGTCCCTGCTGTCTGTGCTGTTTGCCCCACATTTAAAAACACTTGTATCGCTCTGTTCAGGAACAAGATGATGAAGAACTGGGGCGTGATTGGTGGAATAGCTGCTGCCATGGCTGCTGGAGTCTATGTACTATGGGGGCCAATTTCAGACAGGAGGAAGAAGAGAAAAGGTAAGGTGTCCAACCTCATTTTATCAACCCCAATTATCCATTATCGTTCCTCTTTTTCCTTGATCGAGACACAATTTCACTCACATGTTTACCTCTTTCCTTCTTACTGCTGATAAACTGGAATCGACAGATTTAGTAGGCGAGCGACAGTTTTAAGGTTCGCTCTGAGAATAGAATAATCATCAACAGGATGTGACGGAGCATGTCCTCATCACTCCTTGGCCAAACTAATTAACAAATTAGTATCAGCAGACATCTTCAGTTAAACTACTATGAATGTGGTTAATATCACCGTATTGTAATTTCTGCATTTATGTAACATTAAAAATTGTGACAAATGTTGCATTTCCCCACAATAGAATAATTCCAGTAAATGCTGCTAATGTGAAGATTATGTATAGTCACATCACGTTAAAAGTATCGCTAGTATATGTATATATATATATAGAATACATTAATTCATTCATTTTCTTTTTGGCTTAGTCCCTTTATTAATCTGAGGTCGCCAACTTATCCAGCATATGTTTCACCCTTTCAGCTGCAACTCATCACTGGGAACCATCCAAACACTCTCATTCACACACATACACAACAGACAATTTAGCTTACCCAATTCACCCTCAAGTCTTTAAACTTTGGACACCCAGAGGAAACCCATGCAAACATGGGAAGAAACATACAAACTCCACACAGAAATGCCAACTGACGCAGCCGAGGTTCGAACCAGCGATGTTCTTGCTGTGAGGCGATTGTGCTACCGACTCCGCCACCGTGACGCCCTAGCTAGAATACAGAAAAACTATTTTTTGATTTATAAATATTCATATGCAGAGTTAAAATTTATTTTCTTTTTACATTAAATATGTAGCACCACATTGGTCCTGCAAGCCATGACACTCACTGACACATTTCAGTGTATGTCTCAACCATAGACTGTAAAATAAAATGTACAGCTTATTCAATCAGTCAGACAGACAATAATTATTTGTATGGCAACCTTGGTATTTGAAATGATTTCTTTGAGTCATTTTGAACGAATGCTCCCTGAGCACAGTACACTCATTATGAAAAAGGTAGATATGTTACAATACTGTAGAAAAGACAACTGAATCTGTGCTTGCTTAATCCATTTTATAAGGGTTCTAGATATGGAGGTCAATACGGTGTTATCAAAAAGGCAAAATATGAACCTTAGCATAGCACTTCATGTTTGTCCACAAAGGAAAATATGTGTCCTTCAAAAGTTTATATTATGTTGTATTATGTATATACTGTAGTAACAGATACTACACTTTGTGTTGTGACTGTAATTAAAGCCATAATTACTTAATTATTTAATTCATTTTAGTGTCCTTAAAGGAAGTATACAATCTATGATATTACCAATTTTATCAGCACAAATAAGGTTTTATTTTATTATATTATTCATTCATTTTCCTTAGTCCCCCAACTTAGTCCATTTATCTATCAGGGGTTGCCACAGCGGAATGAACCACCAACCTATTCAACAAGTTTTACGCAGCATATTGCCTTCCAGCCACAACCCAGTACTGGAAATTATATTATATTATATTATATTATATTATATTATATTATATTATATTAAATTATATTATATTATATTATATTATATTATATTATATTATATTATATTATATTATATTAAATTATATTATATTATATTATATTATATTATATTATATTATATTATATTATATTATGATTACACTATAGTAACAGATGCTATACTTTGTGTTGTGACAGTAATGATTGATTAAATCTCTAATTTCTCTCACAGGTATGGTTCCTGGTCTGCTTAATCTGGGGAACACGTGTTTTATGAACTCACTTCTCCAGGGCCTGGCAGCGTGTCCTTCCTTCATCCGATGGCTCGAAGACTTCACAAGTCAAAACAGCGCTGATCGAGAGAGAACGGAAAGAGAAACTCAGCTGTCCAGATCTCTGATGCAGTTACTTAAAGGTGACCATCTCCCATCCACTCAAACACAAATATAATGTTAATGTATGTTAATGCACTTCTACCCTCCATTAAACAGCCCTGTCGAGTCATGATCCAGGAGAAGATGATGTTTTAGATGCCGGAGGCCTTTTGGAAGCGCTCAGACTATACAGATGGCACATCAGCTCATTCGAGGAACAGGTTAGATGCAGTTGCATGCTTTAGAGTTTATATATGCCTAAGTTTTGTGTTTTTTATTTCTGAAATATGAAAATGACAGTATATCTCTCAATACCCCCTCAGGATGCTCATGAGCTCTTTCATGTTCTCACATCATCATTAGAGGAAGAACAGGAACGCCAACCCAGAGTCACTCACCTCTTCGACATGCAAACACTGGAGGTAAACAAGAGCAGCTACCATACCTTTAATGCATTATTAGGCCCTAAACAAAAGTTTAGCTCAGAATTGGACAAGTATTATTTTTTAAATATGCAGCACATTATGTGCATCACGGTGACGCAGTGGGTAGCATCCGCTGTGTAAAACATATGCTGGATAAGTTGGCAGTTCATTCCGCTGTGGTGACCACTAATTAATAAAGGGACTAAGCCGAAAAAAAAGGAATGAATGTTGCACCTTTGCATGGAATAACCTGCAAACAAAGTTGCAGTTTAAAGAGATGGTTGGTTTCACTACATATTTAGAAAAAGACTTTAACTGAGCTGGAATTTGAAACCTTGGCATGTAGCTGTTCTGACTAGATTTTTTCCTGGTATAATAATAATTATCATTATCATCATTATTATTATTATATTTATTTATTTGTTATATATTAATATTGATTATCTCTCAAAACACACACACTTAAAAACACAGTAGGTTTAAAAGCTAAATGAAGCCTATTTGAATGCTGTAGGAATGGTTCTGAAATTCAATCTATGAAAGAAATAACATTTTCTGTGGACTTTTGTTTTTAGATTGATAAGGTGTGATATCATTAGGTAATTTTCCAAAAATATTATCATGTGAAGACAAAAAATGTGAGATTGATTCTATACAACAGTTCAACAAACAAGAAGTTAATATTGAGTATGGTAACTTATATACAGCTAAAGTCAGAATTATTAGCCCCTCTGAATTATAAACCCCCCTGTTTATTTTTTCCCCCAATTTTTGTTTAACGGAGAGAAGATTTTTTTTCAACACATTTTTAAACATAATAGTTTTAAAAACTCATTTCTAATAATTGATGTATTTTATTTTTGCCATGATGACAGTAAATAATATTTGACTATACATTTTTAAGACATTTCTATACAGCTTAAAGTGACATTTAAAGACTTAACTAGGTTAATTAGGTTAACTAGGCAGGCTAGGGTAATTAAGCAAGTTATTGTATAATGAGGGATTGTTCTGCAGACAAAAAAAAACTTAAAGGGGCTAAAATTTTGACCTTAAAATGCTTTTTAAAAATTAAAAACTGCTTTTACTCTAGTTGAAATAAAACCAATAAGACTTTCTCCAGAAGAAAAAAACAACATTTAAAAAATATTTTACAAAAAAAAATAATAAATTTAAAGGGGGGCTGAAAATTCTGACTTCAACTGTACGTATACAATGCCATTACTGAAATAATATTCATGCTCATGATACTGTAAACTTGAGTCTTAAAGCAACACTAGTGTTTATTTCAATCAATTTTTAATCAATTAGACATTCGTAACAAGTGTCTCATTTACTTTCAAAATGTATCAGCTGTTTTTAAATAAATAGTTTAAAGGAGACCTATTATGTCTATTTTTACAAGATGTTAAATAAGTCTCTGATGTCTCTTGAGTGTGTATGTTAAGTTTCAGCTCGAAATACCAAACAAATAATATTTTAGAACTCTTTGAAAATGCCCCTTTTAGGCTTTGATCCTAATAGGGTATATGCGGAGCTAGTGTTTCTTCCCATACTGATAAACTTGTGGTGAATGGTTAATGCAACTTTTTTCCATTTTATACGGTTCCTTTTACAGCATCGATGTTGTAATGTAATTAAATACAATCAGTTAAATTGACTTTGGCATTCATTTAGTTGCTCAAGCATAAAACGAGACAAAAAGTCGTTTACTCACACCACCCGTCAGAATCGGAAAGCTAGCGCAAAAGTTCCATTGAATATATTGGGGTAAAATAGATGTTCATATTTTAAAGTGAAGATGTAAAGAAATTAAAGAAAAACTTAATTTAATGCAGTGCTTCTTGTACAACCTAAGACCCACTTTATATCGAATATCACTCAGCCAGTGGAGATCCCTGATTTTTTTATTAAAACTGACCTTAAACACGCCGATTTTGTAATGGCATACAGTTCACCGGAAACCCTTAACCCAGGTTACTGACAAATTAAAAGTCCTTTAGCATACCTCCGCATATACCCTTCAATTTTGGTGACTGTCGCTTTAAATTTAAATTTAGTTTTGCTCTTTTCAAAGGAGGACAGAGTCAGCATAGTGGAAGATTCAAAAACAAGACTAATGAGGGAGAGATTGTCGCTAATAGGCGGGACTTTCCCTCTCTAATGACATGTACAAAGAGAGAATGTCAATCAAAGTGTTTCTGCAGACTGATTTTATCAAGAGTGATTCTAAATAATTTAATTAGTAAATTTTTACCATTAGAAGCTGCTTATATTAACAGACTATTGACACGCAACTTTGTTTAAACTCCTTGTAAAAGTGATTTTTGCACAATAGGTCCCCTTGTAATGAATAATTCAATAAATCATTCATTAAGATAAGATTTGCTGCCACCTACTGGCAGTTTTTAGTGTCATACTTATTTATCAATGACAGGCCCTAAACAGTATAGTATTTATTATTGTTTCCAAACAAATCTTCAGCAGTATTTTTTGTAATATTGCACACCCCTACTGACACTGCTATGAATGCTTTCAGAAATCTGTGGAGTCCAAAGAGAAAAACATTAGTTGTCGAAGTGGAGGTAAATGAAGACTTCCTTCTTAAAATATTTAGACATTTTGTTTATCATCTGATTGCATTTTTAGGATTGAATAATTTATCTTGTTCATTTCTAGGCCCACTGCATCCTATTCCTAGTTTATGGAGAACTAGGCATCCTTTTCATGGACGGTTAACAAGTTATATGGCTTGCAAGCGCTGTGAACAGCAGGTGATTAAATCAGAGTTGTTGTTTTTCTTTTAAGTTACATTGGACATAAACTAAATAGATGTTTATTAATAAATAATATAGATGATTCATACAATATTTATTTATAATATAAATAATTCATAGATAATAAAATAATAGATAAAATAGTTAATGCTGTCATTTATTCCAGAGTCCTGTGCATTATGACTCTTTCGACAGCTTGTCTCTTTCGATCCCTTCAATACAGTGGGTGAGCAAACTTGCTTTGTAATACACCAGTACTACTGTAGAATAGCTTTAGTCATCACTATATTAAAATGGATGACTCAGTTAGTGTTATACAGCAAGACATGTACATACAATACAATTTGCATCACATGTATTCATACATCATTTTTTAGGGTCGACCTGTTACTTTGGACCAGTGTTTACAGCATTTCATCTCCTCTGAAACCATCAAAGAAGTGGAATGTGAAAACTGCACCAAGGTATGACGTATGTAATAATTTGAGGACAAGTTACTTTAGTATCATTGTACTTGATCATTTATTATGTAAACACCAACATGGCATACAAGAAAAGAAAATAATGGGCTTGATTTATTTATGTGTTCCCTCTATTAATTAGAGCATGCACACATTTTACAATTTTTTTTAAAGAAATTGTGCACTTGATATAATAATTCATGCTCTCATTCTACTGTAGATAAAGTGTACACAAAATAAAAATGTGTTATATTTCCTGTCTTCCAACTTATTTTAAACATTATTTTAACATTATTATTTTAACAGCATATTAAGACAGAACTATAAAGGAAAGAGTTTTTCACAAAGAAGCTGGATATTACATGTAGTGCAAATAACATAAATAAAGCACCTGGTTATGATTGTTTATGGGATAGTTCACACAAATATGAAAATTGTGGTCACACTTTACAGTAAGGTTCATTAGTTAATGTTAATTAATGCATTTACTAACATGAACAAACAATGAACAATACATTTACCACTGTATTTGTTCATGTTAGGTAATGTTAGTTAATGAAAAAACAGTTGTTCATTGTTAGTTCATGTTAACTCATGGTGCGTTAACTAATGTTAACAAGCAAGGACTTGGATGTTAATAATGCATTAGTAAATGTTCAATTATGATTAATAAATGCTGTACATGTGTTGTTCATTAGTTTGTGTTAGTAAATGCATTAACTAATGAACCTTATTGTAAAGTGTTACCAAAATTGTTTCCTAAACATTTGATCATTCAAGTGGTTCCTAACATTTATGAGATGCTTTATTCTGTAAAACACAAAAGAAGATATTTTGAAGAATGCTGAAAACCTGTAACTATTGACTTCAATAATAGGAAAATCTAATACTATGGAAGTCAATGGTTACAGGTTTATAGATTTCTTTAAAATAGCTTGTTTTGCGTTTGGAACAAGTAATGGGTGAGTAAATGATTCAGGAATTTTTAGTTTTTGGAGAACTATCCTTTTAAAACAAAAGAATGAATTAGTAAATCATGCGCTTAATTTAGCTGAGGGAACTAAAGAAATGGATGGACCTTTTCACATTTCAAATGTACATACGTTTTTAAAAAAATATATAAATATTAAAAAACTTTCAAGGATTTAAGATGCTGATGACCATTAAATGCGCGAAAAGGAAAAAGCATTAGTAAATCATGCTGAACTGCTCACAATTCATAATTTTATTTAATTTTTTTGCATATCATGCGTGGGGCTCCATAATTTATAGTTGAGTTGATTCTCTCTGTCACTTTTGTAGCAGCAGGCTGGAGAGCTTGTAAATGGAGAAGTGCTTGAGAGTCAGAGGACGACATTTGTCAAGCAGCTGAAACTTGGAAAGGTAGACCTGACTGAAATCAAAAGCCTTTCCTTAGAGCAACAGGGCTCCAAATAACGTCCTGTTGTTTTGTGTGTGTTTCTTTCTTTTGGCTTTTAGTTGCCTCAGTGCCTCTGCATCCATTTGCAGAGACTGACGTGGTCTAAAGAGGGCAGTCCCATAAAGAGACAAGAGCATGTTCAGTTTACAGAATATTTATCTCTGGATCGATACAAACACTGTAGTGCTGCTCAGAGCCAGCAGAAGACCAGCAGAACAAATAAGGCCAAAGCTTCCGCAGACCCAAAGGACAAAGCCATTGCTAATGGTGTTGGTGAGAAAATAGGAATTGAGACTGTCATTTAGATCTGTGTGATTTGCTCTGTGTAAAGCATCCTTGAAATCCTTTAGCTACTTTTATAATAATAATAGTAATATCTATTATTAATATTATTATTATTATTAATATTAATTATTATTTACTTGTATGTGTTTGTTGTGTCATGATGCTACTGTCCAAATTTTATTGCCCCTTGCGGGATTAATAATGTTGATAAACTTAATAATAAATATATTTTTATTGTTGCTTATTAATAATTATTACTATTATTATTTCAGTTATTTATTATTTTATTAACTTTATAAATAATTGGAAAAATAACTAATTAAAATAATAATAATAATAAAATGTTTATTACTTATTGTTATTATTATTATTATTATTTCAATTATTTATTATTTTATTAACTTTATAAATAATTGAGAAAAAAACTAATTGAAATAATAATATTAATAAACTCTTTATTATTACTTATTATTTCAGTTATTTATTATTTTATTAACTTTATAAATAATTGGAAAAAATAACTAATTAAAATAATAATAATAATAAAATGTTTATTACTTATTGTTATTATTATTTCAATTATTTATTATTTTATTAACTTTAATAAATTATATTTTTTATAAAACCCATCAAATAGGCTTTTTTTCAATTTTATTATATTAATAATATTTATTATTATTATTATTATTATTATTATTATTATTATTACTATTATTATTATTATTATTATATAGAATATATTAAAAATATGATTATCCCCAAAAAAATCATATTGATTACGATTAAGATTTTTTTTTATTTTTCAGATTCAGAGCACTGTAATAACAACAAGCCGCAGTCCAATGGAACTTTCCCCTCTGTCTTTCTGCACTCACCTGGTCTAAGCTCACAACTTAACCTCACGTACGACTACAGGTAGATTCATTCCTGCTGTTATACCAGAAACTGCATTTGAGCTGAAGATTTTCTGTGTTGTAATCTCTGTCATGTTACCTTTCCTTTCTCCCCTTGACTCCAGCACCTCGGAGTACCTCTTCCGCTTAACGGCGGTGCTGGTTCATCATGGAGACATGCATTCGGGACATTTTATCACTTACCGCCGCTGTCCTGCCGCTCCACGTGGGACGTCTCCATTCAGCTCGCAGTGGCTGTGGGTGTCTGATGACTCTGTGAGGAAGGCCAGTCTTCAGGAGGTGCTCTCCTCCAGTGCATATCTGCTCTTTTATGAGCGAATGCAGAGGCCTGGTCTGAGGGTAGAAGAGTAGCATTTCAGCGGACTTAGTTAAACGCCAGAGTGTTATTAACTCTCCATTCCATGCTATATGCTACTTATGGCCAAGTGGATTTGTGCATCCCAGTGCATGAAGTTTGGCATGCGTATTGTTTTTTTTCTTTCTTCATGAGAAAGAGAGAGAGAAAATTTGGGTTTTGCATATCACAGATAGCACCTTAAAGAGATAGCTTACCCACTTACTTACCATTTACTTGATTCTTTCTGTCAAACACTAAAGAAGATACTTTGAAGAATGTTGAAAACTGGTAGCCATTACCTTTTGTAGTATTTTAAATGTCAACGGCTACCGAATATCTTTTTATTTTTTTATTTGTGTTCAACAGAAGAAAGAAACTCAATAGGTTGGAGCTACATGAAGGGGAGACATTTTTAATTTTTGGGTGAACTATCCCTTTAATTTGGCTCTGTGTTCATGGCAGTTGTTGTTTTAGTCAATATCTGAGAGTGTGAGCGATGCTGGACATGATTACTGATATGGGATTTACAAATATCTAAAGTTGGTTTCTGTCTGGAAAACATCAGATTTCATGATAATGTTGCAAAATGACCCATAATTGTTGCCTTGCTCATTAAGCTAATGATTTGCTAGACAAAAGTACATTTTACATGTTTCTAATGCTGTTTTCTGTTTTTTTTTTTCATAAAATTGATAATGTGTCTGAAAATAACTATTGTTAATGTGTTTATGCAATTCGCATATAAAGTTTTTTGTAACATGTAAACGCCACTAAGTTGTTTTTGATTCACATTTTGAGGTTAATTAGAGAAGAACACATAATGATGGGATGCAGCCACATCTACACGTAGAACAGTTTTCTTAGAAATCCTTATTTTGTTTTGTTGTATGATCGACATATCCTTTGTCATTTTAACATAAGTGAACACTTGGAGAGGAAACTTAAACACGAAGTAGAAAATTGTAACCTAAATTTCAGCTGTTGATTTACCAAATGGACTTTTCTCTAATACAAGCATTTCAATATACATCCACGTCCAGTGTTACTCTGTAATTCTTTGTTATATGTTGATTGTACATGATGCAGTTTGCACAATTGTATATTTTTATGATACTAGCGTGTATGATTGTGTGGGTGAGTATTTTTTTCACATGTAAATTAATTTAAATTAAATAAATTCTGCTACTGTCAAAACATCTTGTTTTTTTACACATTTTTTTTCCAACAACTTACTATAATAACTATAAATGTTCTCTGGTTTTAAGTAAATTGTGGCTGAGCAATTCCAGCGTTATGGGTGTGACGTTTGCAGTAAAAACTCAAAACATCTGAAATCTGTAAACATTTAAAAAAAAAAATAAGGAAAAATAAACGTGTTATGGATGTGATCAAAAAAGTTTGCCAGTTTTGCAGTATACAACATACTTTGTAGAGTGTCTGGGAATTAAACTGCACAACCCAAAAGAAACAATGCTAATCAAAAGGAAAACAGTTGTCTCTCTAAAGTAGAGGATCCTAAACTTTTTAGCCCATGACCCCTGAAATAAAAATGCCAGTGACTCACAACCCCCAAATTCCTCTGAGGTGGTTATAATTATAAAAATGTTGTGCACACAACAATAGGCCTATATAAACACTAGCATATTAACAGCAAAAAAAGGTAACAGCCTAACAACCCTATCATTTTTAGTAATTTAATAGTTGATTTAATATTAATAAACTGGTGGGCACAATGTTTTCAGTACAAGTCTATTCTATGTTTAATTTTGGAGACCACCAAACAGAGATCATTCTCAATGTTCAGTTGTAGCCTGTATTTATTTTTAATGTATTTAATTGCCATAAAAGTGTCAAAGTTTAACCTAGCGCTATAAATCAATCTGCTGCAGCTGACGCTATTGCTGTTTTTAATTTAATGAAAACACATAATCCTATAAAAAAAATAAATGAAAGGCTGAAGGTTTTTCATTTGCATGATGTTGTTTTTACTAACAACTACTATTTTAATCTTCTGTGGGTTATGGTAAAATATAGTAAATCTAATAGTTTAATAAAATGTATTTGACTTCTGGAAATCATTAAGCAACCCCCTGTCATTGCCCCATGAATTCATAGGGGGTCCCAACCCTCACTTTAGGAATCACTGCTTTAAAGGACAAAAATGATTGATTTTATTTCATATTTTTGCATTTATAAGGAAAATGCTTTGTTGTGGATGTGATGTCTCACCGTTATGGATGTGAAATTGATACTTGTGTGACTTTGGTAAATCAAATATAATTGTTTGAAAACATTGACAGAGACATTTTTGAGTACTTTTACAGTACTTAAAATACAAGCCTACAAAAAAAAAAAAAAAAAACTTAAAAGGGGTTTTTCTATATTGGTTAAACCTTAATTTTTTTCATAATATTTATGAACCCAGCAACCCTGCTGACAAAAACAGCATATACTGGTAAAGTATGTTTTGATGCTGGTCTTGCTGGTCTCAGTGCTGGTCCAGCAAGACCAGCATCGAGACCAGCAAACACAGCATTAAAACCAGCAAGATCAACAAACCAGCATATGCTGTTTTTTCTGCAGGGAAGCTTGACATTTGTATGGGATTGTTCAGCTATGTTTTAATTATTTGTTTCATTGATGTAATTTAATTAAATCAAGCCATACTTTACATTGCTGAGGTAATATGTCGAGGAAAATTGCTGTTATTTACTTACCATCTGTCAATCCAACATGTAGGACTCTTCAGTAGTAAATTTTTGTAGATGTACTAAAACTTTCTAAGGAGAAAATAAAACACTTTCTGAGGTGATTCTTTAGATGTTATGAAGCAAACTATCAGTCTGTGCGAGAACTGAACGTTGTTAACAACATTACTAACGTTATTCCCCCTCCTGGTGAACTTCTTGACTAGTTATTTTAACGTTACTCAATTAAGAACTATGGAAACAAACCGCAAACGCTATGTCCTATGCAGGGCTAAGTTTTTCTATTTAATTTTTCTTTCTTCTACAACCTCTGCAGTTTAGAAATTAAATGAATATTCTTGATATTATCTCCAAATGCGAGAACTAGTGCAAGTATGAGGGTGATTAATCGAAGGAATTCTCTGTCTCTTTAATAGCGGACATGCTTTGTCACTTTAAGAGACAGCACGTGCACTTTAGGGCGTGGTCATAAAGAATCAAACCAATGGGATCACACAGTGCCGCTCTGTTCTATGACGCACGCCTTCAGACCACGCACGCTGCGTCCGACCACCCTTCTCAGGAAGCACTTGCACTTTGTAAAAAAAAAAAAACAACAGAAATTTTCACTCTTATGATATAAGTGCACAGGCGCTGCTCCAGTAAGTGACGATGCCAACGCAAAGCGTACTTGTCCGAGACCCCTCTTTGCTGGCGAGGGCACTTCAGCAGTACTTGAGCTTGTTAAAGAAATATCCAATCATCACCAAATCGGTTACGAGGTCAGTTTTACGTCTTTGTTTAAGCTAAGTTACGTTAGTTGGCTAGCAGCTGTTTAGGTGCTTTAGTTAATGTTAGGTTTAAATTGATTTCACCACGTTTACAGCTATGGAGTTAGATTTATGTCTTAATTGTTCAATCAAAAATTAGTTATAGAGACATAATTATTAGCCCCCCTGATTATTTTCCCCCCAATTTCTGTGTGACGGAGAGATGATTTCTTTAACATATTTCTAAACATAATAGTTTTAATGACTCATTTCTAATGCCACGATGACAATAAATAATATTTGACTAGATATTTTTCAAGACACTTCTATACAGCATAAAGTGACATTTAAAGGTTTTACTAGGTTAATTAGGTTTACTAGGCAGGTTAAAGTAATTTACTTTACATAAAGTAAAGGCAAGTTATTGTAAACGGGGGTTTGTTCTGTAGACTATTGAAAAAATATATAGCTTAAAGGGGCTAATAATTTTGACCTAAAATGTGTTTTTTATTAAAAACTGCTTTTATTTTAGCCAAATATAAAACAAATAGACTTTCTCCAGAAGAAAAAATATCCTCAGACATACTGTGAAAATGTCCTTGCTCTGTTAAACATAATTTGGGGAAAGAAAAAAAAATCAAAAGGGGGTTTAATAATTTTGATTTCAACTGTACATAGTAATTTAAAAATAAAAGATTGTTCAATTTAAAAAAAATAACTTTAATTAAAAATTTCAATGATAATAAAATATTTTTGATTTCAAAAATAAAATATTGTCCTATTATGCAGTTACCACAGTTTTCATTGCACACATTAATTTTGCTCTCTGCTCTGCTGTCATTTATTGCACATCTAGAATCTGTGCTTGTGAGCTGAAATGTTTTGCTCGCGCATTGAAAAGTTTTGAACCCATGTATTCTGGGGTTCATATGTCAAGTAAACATATGAAATAAACAACTAACCAACTATTACGATGAACATATTCAGACAGTGAATTATTCTTCCTTTACATAAAATATTCCTGCTGTCTTTCAAATAACAACATAATATCTCTCAAAGACACGTTATCAGTATTATCTGACAGGTAAAATTACTGATAACACACAAATTAACATTTTACTCAAAACATGTTCCTAATACTGGCAACCATTATTAACTAAATAAAGTCCTAAAATTATGTTACTTTCCCAAAATCTAAAAACAATTTATTTTTCTTGTTAATCTCTGAATAACTAAACTAAATAGACGAATCATGATAGAATCATAAGCAATTTTGGTTGAAAAATATGCACCAATGTATGTGAACATGAATATGAATTAATAATAATAACTGAGTGCACAATATAAATATTAGTATTATTTAATTACTAATCATTTTAAATTAAGAATAATTCATGTAATCATTATGTGGTAAATAAAAATATATAAAATCTCTAAATAAATATATGAACATAAATATAATTTGATCTGTTTAGTTATATATAATAAATATAAAAATTACTATTATAGTAGTATCTTTATATATATGTTTATTTTAAATGAAAAATTTAAACAAATTAACATCACTAAATTGTAGGCGCAAAATAATTTAGTTGTTAAATGCTTGGTAGCGCTGTCTGCCTATGAACATATATTTAGTACAGGTTTATCATGAAGGACTTTGCACTGGGTCTTCTTTCTCTATTGGTTGGCTTGAGGGTGGGACTTTCAATACCAGTCAAAACTAAAACTCGCTTCTGGACAAAACACAAAAAGACCACAAACAGCCGTGTGTGTGTGTGTGTGTGTGTGTGTGTGTGTGTGTGTGTGTGTGTGTGTGTGTGTGTGTGTGTGTGTGTGTGTGTAAAAAATAGCCATTTTCTTTCTTTCTTACAGTGGTATTCTGTCTGCTTTGGGAAATCTTTTGTCTCAAGTTTTGGAGTACCAGAAGAATGTCAAGGAAAATAGTCCCAAAAAGAAAATCAGCATTCTGGGACCTGTACACTTTGCAATTTATGGGTATGAGTATGAGGAACTGAGTGATCTATCAATTCATACAAGCACATTAAATAACTATACGATATTTACTATAAATACTGTATGATGAATTAATAATCTTTCAAATGTGGATTTGATTTTTCAGACTTTTTATCACTGGTCCAGTCAGTCACTACTTTTACCATCTCCTGGAGGTCCTGTTACCAACCACTGTCCCATACTGCCTCATCAAGCGCCTTCTGCTGGAACGTCTGATATTCGCCCCTGCTTTCCTCCTGCTCTTTTATGTGGTTATGAACGCTTTAGAGGTAATGACTTCTTTGTGAAATTACTTGAACTATAAAAAGCAATCTTAAATCAGTATCAATACCGAGATGGCCAGCTTTTAACTCCACATTTGTCCCAAACAAAATAGACACTACTTTTAAAGTTTGGAATAAGCAAGGACTTACGGCATGCTGCACTTTTCTACATAATGGAAGTGCTAAGGATTTAGAAATTTTCGAAAATGAAAATTCACTGAGTGATCATGACTTTCATAGATATTTACAGATAAGACACAAAATTAAAAACTTTAGAAACGGCGATGAAAACAAAAGTAATAGTCTTCTTACAATATTTATCTCAGCTTATAAAGGAGCCAACATGACCAAAGTAATTACTAAAATATATAAAATCTACTAGACAATAAATTAGAGAACACATATTATAATGTCATGTATCAGTGTATTTATATAGCACATTTATCATGTATGGTCATACACCCTAAGTGCTTCTCAATCATGAGGGGAGTCTCTCTACACCACCACCAGTGCATAGCATCCACTTGGATGATGCGACAGCAGCCACATGACAACAGTGCCAGTGCACTCACCACACAGCAGCTATAGGGGGAGTGGAGAGACAGTGATACAGCCAATTCAGTGGATGGGGATGATTGGGAGGCCATGATGGGTAAGGGCCAATGGAGGGATTTTGGCCAGGACACCGGGGCTACTTTTTACGAGAAGTGCCTTGGGATTTTTAATGAACACAGAGAGTCAGGACCTCGATTTAACATCTCATTCGAAAGACTGCGCTCAATGACAGTATAGAGTCCCCTTCATTATACTGGGGCATTAGGACTGAGTGGAAAAGTAATTTTAAAACACAGTGGAAATCAACATCGTCCTCAGTCATTTTTTTCCTCAGCAGAAGAGATACTTAAACAAAGATGCAGTCTGCTGAAGACTATGTGGCTCAAATGAACCAAATGATTCACATATTCTGGAAATGTTAAAAAATTTAGGCATTTTGGCAAGTAATTCATAAATGTTTAGAGAATGTATTCCATATACCCATCGGTTTTTCTTTCTCAACGCTGTACCTAGGCCTAAAAAATCAGATGTCAGAAAAAAATTCAGAGAAAGAAAAGTGCTGAAAATTTTGCTGATAGCTTGTAAAATGATGAAGAAAAAATGGTTACAGCTCGAAATACCTCAAATTAGATACTGGTTTACATAATTTATGAAATCTAAAAGATGGGGAGGCCAACAATGAATCGTAATTTACAGACTGAGGAGTTTAATTAGACATGGAAAAAATGGGTAGACCATATTCTCCTTATGACCAGATTTATTATAGAATGTTTAGTCAGAAAGATGTGAATTTTATTCTGTTTATTTTGTGTTTTATTTTTTGTAATGAGAGAAAACAACACAAAATATTAAATTTAAAAAAAAAAAAAAAAACATTAAAAATTTACCTTTAAGGGTGCTTTCACACCTAGACTTTTGTCTCGTTTGCCCAGTTAACTCGATTCGTTTGGCATATGTGAAACCAGCAGTTGCGCTCGGATCCGCCACAAATCAATCGGTCCGAGATCGCCTGAATGAGTTGGTCTCAGCTCGATTGAAACGAACTCTGGAGCAGACCGATTGTAGTGAGAAAGCAAAACAATCCAAGCCCGGCTATACCACAGTGTATTATGGAATATCCTAAAAGTACCATCCTCACAGTTTCATATGTATACAGTATAGGTAATAAAAATTCCATTGTGGAAAACCCAATATACAATACATCTGTATGTACATGTGGAAACTGCAATAAAAACTAAATAAAAAAAACATAAAATCTTAAAAATAAGAGTCTTTATAGAAAACTTGAGGAGTCATAAATAATATTTGTGCAATGGAAAAATTCTAAGGATGCTAACAGTTCTTCATGGAACCATGAATTCCAATAAAGGACATTTGTTTTTGTAATACTTTTAAAAATAGAATGCAAAAGTGTTTTTATTACATAATTTATTGTAATGTTTGGACATACCTCGTTTTTAGGCCTACCTCTGTATGCAACTTCGTTATTACGGTTACTGACATGTTGTTCTACCATTTACTGTCAAGAATGGGGAAGTCACTTTAAGACATGATGTTAAGACATGATACAAGCATGTGGTTTTCATAATGTAGTGAAGAGTGTTACAACAGGACTGGTTTCACTCACCGATGTAGTTGATAGTCATGATAAGCTGGACTATTGCGGACATTTAGGTGCGAGCTGGCCTTCATGATGCTCAACTTTGACCAGATTATAGAGTTGGAGCTTCAGGTCAATGAACTTCCCCTGTTTGCTGATCAGTTTTCAGTCTCAGCTCAGATTCTGTTGTTTATGGAAGCTTTCTCTATGAATCTACACAAGTCAAAGAACAAAATCTATTCAATTTTCTATTTTTTTGTGAGATGAATAACTAAACAAATTTGAAAGAGCTGATAATGTTGCACCATCTGAGGTCAAGGCATTGATGCGAGGGGCCATTCACACAGAACGCATCTTTGCATCTAAAAATGTGAGATGCAGCTCTCTGGAATATATTTGTTTTTAAATGGCACCTCCTCCAGCATGTTAACATCAAATAAAACATTTTCATGCCAACTTGCTACTGGAAACCAAGCAGCAACATCGCACACTTCCTCGTGAAACCTATACAGAAGTAAAATAAACTGCAATTCATCGAAATTCCGCTAGGTCTGGCTCCAAAATAGAGCACAGTTCAAATGACTCCAATGTTAAAATGGCCAACTTTACAGAAGAAAACAATTGATGACGCGTGAATGATTGAACGACAAAATGGTGATGCTTGGCCATGCCCACTGTTAGTTTCATTTGCACTCTTCAGAAACCTATGGGTGACGTCACAGAAACTACGTCCATATTTTTTTACATTGTATGCTGTGAATGAAATCGTACAATGCTTTCACCGCCTCCATGTTCATCTGATTGGCTTTTTAACTGATATTTACATTATTAAAACTTTAAATTCTTTTAACTTGACATGGCATCTTAAAAATGTGCTGCTCATGTGCGAGGTTCTGCAAAAGATCCGACACGCGAGTGCATACTTGCATAGAAAAACAATGTAAAAGTAGCACATTAGAATTGAAAATGGCTCCTAACACAACCAGTTCTATTAACGTTGTTAATAGAACCACCATTTTTCCCCCACCATTTAAATTGAAGACCACAGTCTGGTGTTAGTCACTGTTATACTTTTTAAGATCAGGAGAGTACAGGCCTGTTCACACCAAGCACGAGAATTATAAATATGTTTGCATCCACATGATGGAACGATAATTTTTACAAATTTTTAGTCTATGCCTCTAATCGAATTAATTTAGCGATTGTATTTAGTGCAGTGGAAGATGTCGTCTGTTGCTGTAAAGTGCATGAAACCTTTATACTTCAGTGGATTCTGACTGGCTGTCAGGGTTTTATATATTATTAGCTGAAAAAAAACTCATTCTGAAAATTATCCCAATTATAGCTTTTCACTACATTTTTATTGTTATTGCTGTGGTTTGAACTTGGCTGTTGTTTTACATTCAGAACGATTTATAATAGGATGTCTTTATCGTTATCACGCTTAAGCCTCACTCTCATAACTCTTACTGGCTGGCATCTGTTGCAGTCATTCCCAAACCTTACTTTCATCTGGGTCACGGCACCAATAATTCTTCTCTACTTTGACTTGGATCACACCATGCAGGATCTGTATTTAGAAAAGTTCAAACAAAAAAAGTTTGTCTTAGGGTTACTACATTTACAGATACTTTGATGCACACTATTTATAATCCGCAAATTGCATTTCCACTATATAGTTACACAGTTTCCTGAAAACTCCTGAAAATGACCAAAATGTGATCTTTGCAGGGCAAAACACTCGCAGATGTTCAAAACAAGCTTAAAACAAGTTACTGGCCTGCGATGAAGATGAACTGGAAGGTCTGGACGCCGTTTCAGTTTATCAATATCAACTATGTACCTGTACAGGTCAGTATAAAAACATTACATCTGTTCCACTGTTTAAGATCTCTGATCCATTATCTCACTTTCTCATTCCTTTTACAGTTTCGAGTGCTGTTTGCCAACATGGTTGCCTTATTTTGGTATGCCTACCTGGCCTCTGTCAGGAAATGAAAGCACAAAACCAGTTACGGCAAGCTTATCTTGGTTTACGGTGAATCCAGGTTGTGCCTTACTGCAGTGTTTCTCAACCACATTCCTGGAGAACCACCAACACTGCATGTTTTGGATGTCTCCTTTGTCTGTCACACCCATTACAGGTCTTTCAGTCTCTGCTAATGAGCTGAGAATCTGAATCAGGTGTGTTTGATTAAGGAGACATGAAAAATGTGCAGAGCTGGTGGTCCTCCAGGAACATGGCTGAGAAACACTGCCTTATTGGGTCAGTTTCTGTCAAATAACTGCAATATAGATAATTGTAATGCTATTTTCACTAAGTCATTTTTAGAAAATCTGCCCTGAGATTGAATATGCTCATACTAAATGTCTTTCTAATACTTGCAAGTTTACTGAACATGAATTAATCAATGTTGTAATTGATTAATTAAATATATAAATGCTTACAGAGGCAAAATAATTTCGTAAGTAGTCATTACTACTGCTATTGTCAGCAGTCTTGAACTCAAGTTAACTTGTGTTTATTCTAAAATCTAATTTAAAGTCAAATCTACAAGAAAAGCAGTGACCTTGCTAATGTTATGTACTTGTATTGCTCTGATTAGATGTTTTTTGATATTGGGTATTAAATAAGATATGCCAGCACACACACACATCAATAAAAAGTGTTTTTAAAAATTCACCTTATAGTATCATTTAAAGGCTCAGTACTCTATCACAGTGTCTGTAGAAGGTGTGTTAAATATGGCAGTTTATAGCAGCTGAAAAAGTAAAGTATGTTTATTGTATTATTTGCATATAAAGTGAGTTGCCTCTTTCTCAAACTCACTGTATAAGTTCTAAGTATTCATGTTTGTTTTGAAACTCACCCGCACATTTCCTTTGCTGTCATGATTCAGCAGTTTTCCGTTTCCAAACTTGAGAAAAGCAATGCACAACAGGCCATAAATGTGACGTAGGGCACAAACATCTGGGTGTGTTCAGACACAAGAATAAAATCACACTGAATTTTGTAGTATGGCAGTTGTTTGTAACTTAATGCTTTTTTATATTTAGCGCTTGTGTAACTATACACTACCCGGCCACTTTATTAGGAACACCTTACTAGTACTTGTTGGACCCCCTTTTGCCTTCAGAACAGCCTTAATCATTTGTGGCATAAACTCAATAAGGTACTGAAAATATTCCTCAGAGATTTTGGTCCATGTTGAAATGATGTCATCTCTCAGTTACTGCAGATTTGTCGGCTGCACATCCATGATGCGGATCTTTGTTTCTGCTTGAACCATTGATACAGGCAGGATGGATCCATGCTTTCATGTTGTTGATGTCAAATTCTGACCCCCATCCAAACGTAGCAGCAGAAATCGAGATTCATCAGACCAGGAAACATTTTTTCCAATCTTCTAATCTTTTAGGGAGCCTGTGCGAATTGTAGCCTCAGTTTCCTGTTCTTAGCTGACAAGAGTGGCACCTGGTCTGGTCTGTAGCCCATGTGCCTCAAGGTTGGACGTGTTGTGGATTCAGAGATGCTCTTCTGCATACATCGGTTGTAACGATTGGTTATTTAAGTTACTGTTGCCTTTCAATCAGCTCAAACCAGAATGGTCCTCTCTAAACCCTAGAGATGGTTGTGCATGAAAATCCTAGTAGGTAAGCAGTTTCTGAAATACTCAGACCAGCCCATCTGGCACCAACAACCATGACACGTGCAAAGTCTCTTAAATCACCTTTCTTCCCCATTCTGATGCTCTGTTTGAACTGCAACAGGTTGTCTGTACCATGTCTACATGCCTAAATGCACTGAGTCGCTCCCAAGTGATTGGCTGATTAGACATTTACGTTAACGAGTAGATGGACAGGTGTACCTAATAAAGTGGCCGGTGAGTGTATGCAGTTGACTTTTTTTTGAAGGAAATCAATTGACACAATAAAACAGTAAACATTACTGTTCCTTCTTTCTTTCTATTTTTGTTGTTCTTAGAACATTTTTTAAATGAAGTTTTCAAAAGGATGATTTTGGAAAAACCAAATGAAATGGCTGAAAATCTAAGTGTGAAGAACATTATAATAAATTAAAGATCTTTTTTGCACTAGATAAAAAGGTTTTGTTGATGTTAAAGTTTCATTATGGAATCATAAATGCCAATAAAAAACTTTTTGAAAATCATTTTTTAAAATTGTATGGCTTTGTATTTGTTAACAGTAAACCAGTGAATTTTGTGTTATTTTTGGGTTATGTGCCATTTCCTCTGGCATACTGGAGACTGGCCTTCAGTATTGTTTCATCAGAAACGGATGTTTTCGTTTGTAGCTCCTGAGTGAACCATTGGAAAGTCAGGGAATTCCCTATGGTCACATGACCAAGGAAACCCAAGTAATGAACATGTTTTCAGGCATGTGAAATAACTACATGACAGTGATGTAAAAATAAAATGTACAGATGATCATTTCTGCATTTTATAACAGGTAACAAATATAACCCATGCAAAAATATTTGATAGAATTCCAAGAATGTCTTTATCATAATACACTTCTGTGCAAAAATACAGCTTAATAAACAAACAAGTTGTTGTATTGTTACATTTAAAATATTGTGTACGTCTTTTTTTAAGTTTGCACTTTCAAGTAACTTTAACTCAATATGATCAATTTCCAACTTATAGTTTTAGATTTAAAACACTTGTACCATTAATAGATACAAATGTTCAGTTTATTATACGTTTGTCATAACGTTTATAGACAGCAGGGGGCCTCAGTTTTTTTCATTCAAAATAACTTATTTATTGAAGAGCATAGTTCTTAAGGTGTAAAACTTGAATTGGCTGTGTCGTAACCTTCTTTTTCCCAAATTAAAAAAATATTTATCATATGTATATTTTTTGTATATTTAAATGTATATAATGTTAAAACACCACGGCATTTTTGTTAATTAGGCTATTTAAAAATAATAATATAAATAAGGCCTTTCTTTCTTGTTACACAGAAGAATATAATAGTTATATAAAAGAATATAAAAGAATATAAAGTTTTCATTACTGTAAATCTCGAGTTACAAATAACTGACCAAACTGATTTAAAAGACTTTAAAATCACTAAACCATTGGCTGTTAATAAAAAAACACACCACATGCTTGGAAATGTTTCAATTATTTATTTATTTTTAACACAAAATACAGCAAAAACATTATTGTTTTTAATAATGCAAAATGTGATAGATTATATTAAAGATACAGGAATGTAAAGATATATACACTGAAATGCAGTAAACATGAACGATCATGCTCAGAGCATAATACCGTGTGAACATCACGGCATTGAAAACACTTGAATAAACATTTGAATAGACTTTTAGCACTTTACAACAACTAATTTTGGGAATGTTTCAATTATTAGGCGATTTTTTTATAACAATGCACAATACAGCAAATGAATTTAACGAATAGCTCATCATTTCTCATCATGAAACGGTAAGCCCATCTTTTATTACGAGAGACGATCTTTTGCCCTGCTGTATCATATATGAATATAAATAGCCTGCAATTAAAAGTCAACGTAAGTTAACAAAAACAAAGCAGGACGGACAGCACTACTCAAAACTCTGAGTAGTAAGATTTTAACAGCTATCTGCATTCCTACTGCATCATTATCCTCCTCGTAGACGGAGAGTCATGTGAATGGTGCTCAATGAGGTGATGCCATAGTCCTGCAACTTCATGCCAGACTCGAGCTGTCTGCCGTTGAAAATCAGTCTCTGCTGGTCCTTCGGCACTCTCTCTTTCTGGTAGATCTTGGTCTGAAGCTGATCGACGGTCTCGTTGGCGTCCACATCATAAGTTTTGACCTGGCCCTTCTCGTTCTTGACGAACACCTGGAAAGTTCCGGGATTAGTTGTGATGAGGAGCATCACCACCGAGCCGGAGTTCAGCCCGTAGCTGCTGAGGGTCCGGGATTCATCCTCCAGGCTGATCCGCTGACCGTTTTCGGCCGACAGCTTCTGCTTAAAAGTGGGCACGTTGAAGTACTGAGAGATAACCTGTTTGAGTATTCCAACGGTAGCATCAGCGCTCACTTCCAGGCGCTTCACATCACCGCCAAGCAGTTTTACAGTCAGCTGCATCGTCACCTGTCAGAATAAAACACATGAATAAAATTAAGCAACGGCAGCAATCATGCTTATTTAAAACGTGCTGTTGTATTAATGTATAGGTCTAATTAACTCATAATGAATGACTTACCGAGTTATGATGGTAAAATAAGTTGCTGAATGAGGCTTTCGCTGATTTTTTCAAAAGTTTTCTTCGTTCTTGAATAAGTCCTGCAAGTCGCACCGAAATCAAGTGATGTACCAACAACAGTGATGATTAGAGGCACGAATATTTAAGGCATGAACTCAAGCCCCGCCTCTAACTAGTGTTTCGTTTCCGAAAGCACAAGAAATTACTTTCGGTTTCCATTCTCCCAAAATTGCTGATGCAAGCCCGGGCAAGTCTCTAAACATCCTATATTGATCCTACTACACTGGAGACAAAAAGGTGTTTTTGAACAGCAATAATCAATCAATGGATGTTGCATCTGTCAGAATAAATAATAATAATAAAATATGTAGCCTAAATTGTAAAATATTATAAAATATAGAATATAGTAGCCTTATAACCTAAATACAAAAAGATATGAAGCAAATGCTAAAATGGGATTTATTTTTTACATAAATATTATAGGTTACACTGAATGGATTGGATATTGTTATATCCATATTCTGCCCTTTTTTTCTTAAGATATTTGAAAAAGTAAAATAGGCACACTTGCACTTCTCATTCATGCAACCACAGCATTGGGAAGTTAAATTTTCATTCATTTATTTATTTTTTTGGAGAAAGGAAGAAGAGCTTTCTGCTTTTTCTGTAAACAACAAGAAGAATTATGTGGTTGCAAATGAAAAACTAGTGAGAATAAATGTAACAACAGTTGAGAAGTTCATTTTGGCATAACATGAAATCACTGGAATGAGCTTTCTATGGTCACATGATCGGGGAAATCCAGGTAAAACACGTCATACAGAAACGACACACCCGCTTCAATCTATTTCGTTCCATTATTAGAACAATGAGCGTTTGTTATATAAGAAAACCTGTGAATTAACTGATATTATTTTGCATGATATTGAAATGTTCTCATTTTAGCAGCTGACTTAAAGATAAGTTTTATATTTGTCATGGCAAAGTGATACTATTAAGGATAACCATGGTGTTTTATTGGACTTTTTGGATAAATTCATTCATTCATTTTCTTTTCAGATTAGTCCCTTTATTCATCAGGGGTCGCCACAGCGGAATGAACCACCAACTTATCCAGCACATGTTTTTATGCAGCGGATGCCCTTCCAGCTGCAACCCATCTATGGGAAATATCCATACACACACTCATACACTTATGGACAATTTAGCTTACCCAATTCACCTGTACCGCATGTCTTGGGACTGTGGGGGAAATCGGAGAAAACCCATGTTATTATATATTTGATATATTTCACATATATAAATATAATGGAAACATCACACATTTAATTCTAAATTAAAATATTATGAGATTTTTAACAGAAGGCAAATAATATGAAAATTAACCTGTTAAAAATTGCAGAATTAATATTTTTCTCTTTTAAATTACAAATGTATAAATTAAAGACATGTACTTCAGTTCAAACTACTAAACTAATATTTAATTGTGGAGACATTATTTTTAATTTTAATAATAATAAAACATTTAGCAACCAAGCAGTTTTTTTTTCAGTCCATACAGTTCCTGCAAATATTTTGTTCAGAACTTAAATTTTTATTATCACCCCACAAGTTTTTACTTGGGTTGAGCTCAGGGGATTGAGCAGGCCACTCCATTACCTCAATCCTTTTTGTCTGAAACGAAGCTGCTACCTGCTTTCTTTTGTTTTTGGGGGGTCATTACAAGGGTCAGAAAGAATCTGTGGACATTTATTGCTACTTCTGTGTAGAATTTTGTAAACAATCAGCAGATTCATGCTCAATTATCTTGCAAATATATTACCTAAAAACAAACTTAAAGTAAAAAATAATGATTTTAACATTTATTTAACGTTAAGTTTTACACTGCAAATCTAATTTGTTTGGTAAACAAAGCAAGTCTCATATAATATTTTTACTCAAAAGACAGAAAATATTATTTTACAAACGGTATTGTAAAAATATCAAATAAACACTAGCATATTTGTTAATAAAATGACTAAAATTAATTAAAAAAAAAAAACAAATTTGCACAAGTAAATAAATACACTCAATAATCGACAATTTTTGTTGTTGCAAAAATCTGCAAATTTCTGTGCATGCAAATTCAATTTGGGCCTAGCAGGGTATTTCCCCATGGCATAGGGCAACATAATCTCTTGAAGTATTTTGATTCATTCAAACTGCATGATACATGGGTTAGGATAAGTAGACCCAACACCACAGCATGAGAAACATTGCCATGGTTTTCGTGCCACTAAGTTTCATGGGTTTTACTCATCGTCTTTTAGTAACTCATTTTACATTTCATCTACGTATTTCAGGTTTTTGTGGCCATTTTGTAGCACTGGAGATCATTTCAAATAAACATCCTATAATTTGCTCAACCTCTTTTTATGTTTTCCTTTCTTAAATCAACTTTTTACTTAAATTCCATTGTTTTTGAACAAAGTTTTGGAAGGACTCATTTATAATTTAGAAAGAAAGATGTTTTATAAACTGTGACACTGCTAACGTTCCTCCTTCATAAATGACCATTATTGACATTGGTTTTCTTCACAGAATGAATGGTTTCATTAAACTGCACAGTGCTATTATTTTAAACTTCTCTTTCAATGCTTTAGCCAATTACTCAGAAACACACCAGAAAGCAAGACATTACAGCTGGGCTTTCACTAATTTATTTGCAATGGACAGATATCATTATGATAAGAATAGGTTACATATACAATGAGCTCTTATTCTTTTCAAAATGAAATCAATACCCCTATTTTGTGTTTACTCCATATAAAGTCAAGAAAAAAAACACGTTGGACAGGATTGGTTTGTTTGGCATTTTTATTTTAAATGGAAATACAGTCAAAGTAACAACAAAAGTGGCAAGTTTAGATCAGCACATGTGGAATCATTAAACTGGAAATGAGTGAGGATTACGTTCACTTCATATTTTACCCGATAAGATAAAAATTATTCAGAATCAAATTAAGTTACATCAAATATTTTGATACAATTTGTAAGACCTGTTATAACCTATTAGGTAGGCTACGTGTCGTGTAATATATTATGCAAATAATAATAAAAAATAACTCTCGGGACTTGTTTAGCGTTTAATCATTGTTAAATTGAAGAATAAATAATGAATCGCACTGATCTCCGATTATCCTCCTCGGAGACGTAATGTCATGACAATTATGCTTCCTGCTTTGATTCCATATTCTTGCAACTTCTTGCCAGACTCCAGTTGTTTGGTGTCAAAAATTAGCCTCCACTGCTCAATGGGGACTCTCTCTTTGCGGTAGACTTTTTCCTGAAGCTGATCGACGGTCTCGTTGACGTCCACATCATATGTTTTAGGCTTGCCGCTGTCGTTCTTGACCAACACCTGGAAATGTTGCTTGACGAGGAGCATCACCTCCGAGCCAGAGCTCAACCCGTAACTGCTGAGGCTCCTGCCATCATCCTCAAGTATGTTATTTTTATCATTATTCGCACAAAGCTTCTGGCTGTAAGTAGCCACATTGAAGAGCTGAGAAATGCGCTGTTTGAGTTCCCCAACAGAGGCATCATCGCTCACTTCAAAGGGCTCATCTCCACTCATCAACTTTAGTGTCAGTTTCATCATCTTGAAAAAATTTGATATTAAAATATTAAATTGACTACAATCGACAGGAGTCATTTTAAATGGATATTTAAATAAATTAAACTATTTAAAAATATACACATAAATGAGGCTTACGATCTGTAAAGAAATTCTGCTGAATAATGCTTCTGCTGCTCTTCTGAATAAGCCTGGTAAACCACACCAACATCAGCTGTATTGTGCCTCAGGATGAAGGCTGTACTTAAATAGAGATGGAAACAAACCCTGCCCCTCTACAAACATTCATTTTTCTTTTCTGAAAAAATGCCAAGTAACTTTCAGTTTCCATTCTCACCTGTTCAGTGCTAATCTACAATGTAATCTTGTTCAGTGACGTCAGTATTTTCATTTTATAATCATTTGTTAGACAAACATTATTAAAATGAGGGAATTTACCGCGATGACTTGTTTTATAAAGGCAAAACAAATCCAACAAAAATGTCTGGTATTGCTATTATTACTGTTATTTAACTTATAACGACTATATGATAAATATAATAATTTAAGCAATATAGTAAACTCATTATTAATATATTTTTAATTATGAATACATTTCAGTTGGTATAAAAAATGTAAACATGCTTTTCCTTTTAAATGTTTAGAACATTACCACACTACAAACAAGCACAGTACAACAGATGAAATATTTTGAAATAAATATTTATTATAATGCACACCAGAGCCAATGTTACGCTTACATCAAAATTCTGAGTCCTTAAGCATAGCAGATCTCTCTTCCCTCTTTGGTAGTGGGATGTTTCCTGCAATTAAAAAACAATACAATTTTATTATTCATTTAGTATTGAAAAATAATAATAATAATAATAATAATAATAATAAAAACAACACACATCATCTGTTGAGCAAACATATGTAAACAACAGTGCATAAAAATTCGGCTAAATGTTAAAAGTTTCTAATAGAATGTGTCTATCATCCCTGGCTTAATCAGTTAATTATACAAACCTTGGTTTTAAATGTTAGTATGGAGATACATTTGTTTTAATAAAACTGCTGGGCAACTTTTTTACCTGGAGGTGCCAGAAAGTACTCCTCTACTGTGTGTTTGGCCAGCTGGAGCAGCTCCTCAGCACATTCACCCTCTGTTACTCTATCTTCTCTCAGATACAGCTCTCTGTACACAGCATGGAGTACAAAAAAATGAAAACAATGAAGAAATGTTGAAACTGTACTGTGAGCAAACATACTTGGATGAGTAGTTACAGAGAGCAAAACTGGATTCACCATTTTACACCAAGAAAATGTGGCAAATATATACAAGGAATAATTAACACGGTCTACTAAAATTCTTGATTCTGATTGGCTGGGAGGTGTGTAATAAAATCGATTGATGCACAGGTAGTTCCAGTTAGTTTTGATCACAGTTTGAAATAAATGTGCTACCCTCAAACATTAGTAGTAACCATAGAAACTCGGTGACAAATGTCGTAAACTCAAGAACACAGATGTGTATTTCACCAGTCAGCCAACAGGCGGTCAATCAGCTTCCAATTATTACGTATGAAATGTGATTTTATAATAAATGAAAAAAAAATTTGCGAAGAGTAAGCAAACACATGTTGCAATGAGCTATTCGATATGCCTGTTTCATTTACATGCATAAACACAAGCGTATAACTAATGAAAATTAGGTCAAATAATGAGTTGCCAAGAGCATTAATACTTTTAATTGGTCTAAACTTTGCAGAATGACCACAGAATAAGTGGGGTAATCGATGGCTTGGCATGTGTTAAAGCATTTTAAATGCACAATGTGAGGGCAAAGAACCACCAGACGCAGGTAGCTAACACATGTAACTATGAGCTATTAGATATGCCTGTGCCGTTTACATGGTTAAACACACGCGCATGTCAAAACTGTTGAAAATTAGGTCAATTAATGAGTTGCCAAGAGCATTAATATTTTTAATTGGTCTAAACTTTGCAGAGTGACCACAGAATAAGTGGAATAATCAATGGCTTGGCATGTGTTAAAAGATTTTAAATGCACAATGTGTAGGCAAAGAACCACCAGACGCAGGTAGCTAACACATGTAACTATGAGCTATTAGATATGCCTGTGCCATTTACATGGCTCAACACAAGGGTATGTCATAACTGATCAAAATTCAGTCAAATAATGAGTTGTCAAGAACATTAATACTTTTAATTTTACTAAACTTTGGCAAATGGCCATGGAATATGTGGAGGCAAACTGTTGATTATCCCTTACTTACTCCATGTTTTTCACCTTTGAAACCATTTTATTGACGAAGTCACAGACAGTGATGACAATGCATTGGTTTCTGTACCATAAGTATGTTATTTGTGAGTGAAAGGAAGAAAAACGTGAAATTGTTTCATCATTTTTATCTGGTTGTTTAAACCCCAAAATGAGAATTCACTCAACCTGTTGCCCTAAACTAAGTTCCAAATATTTGTTTCCTATTTCTGTTTTCAAATAAGAAGATGTTTTGAAACCCTGTATTAACTGACTTCCACAGTGGGGGGAAAACTTCAGGTCAATGACCACTGGTCTCAAACATACTTCAAAATAATGTATTTTGTGTTCAACAGAAGAGGAAAACATAAACAGGTGTGGAACAAGTGTAGGATAAGTACTTGATTATAGATTTTTGGATGAACGGTGCGTTTATTTTACGCATTTGCTTTTTCAATGAGTTTTTTTTTTCGTATTCTGTAAAGACCTTTGAAACAACTGCAAACAGTCTAATGTGTAGTGATATGGAACAGTAACGTGGTCAGAACTTGCTGGAACTACTTCACATGCGTCAACAGTCAGAATCAATTAGGCCTGCTGTATAAATTTAAACAATATAAACATGAGCACGTCATGATTTTGACAAGTACCATGCGATCCTACATTAACATCTATGTTGATCCTGGATCATCACTTTTGTTCGAAAATGTAACCCATACCTACTCCCTACCCCTAAACCCAACCATAACTGCAACTTATTCCCAAAATCAGAGAGGAATATTAGTTGAATACAATCATGTAGAAGTGCATAAACCCAACTGTAAGCCTAAACTTAACATGAACTGTAAACGTATCCCTTAATTCTGATTGGCTGATTGGAATGTTGTTCCAGGATCAACATACAGTAGATGTTAATCCTGGAACATGTCCTGCTTGGTGAAATCGGGTTAGCAATATAATTATACAATCGAAAGTTAAATAAACAGATTAATGAAGTTCTATTCCCTCAGGGGTTGTCACGGTGGCGCAGTGGGTAGCAAAATCATCTCATACCAAGAAGGTCGCTGGTTCACGCCTCGGCTGGGTCAGTTGACATTTCTGTGTGGAATTTGCATGTTCTCCCCGTGTTCGTGTGGATTTCCTCTGGGTGCTACGGTTTAACCCACAAGCAAAGACATGCACTGCAGATGAATTGGGTATGTGTGAATATGTGGGCATGTGTGAAATTGGGTGTCTGTGAATAAGTGTGTATGGTTGTTTCCCAGTTATAGGTTGCAGCTGGAAGGGCATCCGCTGCGTAAAACATATGCTGGATAAGTTGCCGATTCATTCCGCCGTGGCGACCCCAGATTAATAAAAGGACTGAGCCGAAAAGAAAATTAATGAATGAATGAATATTTTCCTCAGATCATATCCACAACAACTTGCCCACTGTTGATGTGAGTTTCAGTAGTTACCTGTCCTCTAGAACTGAATCCATTGGTTCCACACCGTCAGTGTTAATGACATGAAGCTGATCTGCAAATCGGATGGCTTTCTCCAGACAGTCCACTCCTTCCTCACTGCCGAAATCAACAAGTGCCAATCTCTCCAGCTTGTCCACTAAATCTGGTGAGATTCTTGTTGCCTAAATGTTAAATATGGTTACATTGTTAACTTTGCAGGAAAACATAAATTGTAAGAATTGTTTTAAGAAATGTTTAGAAACAAATAAGTTAAAAATATAATCTTTTAGTGTGGTGTGACAAAAATGCTCTAGAACAATACCTAGAAAAGCAAAGAAAATCAACAACATCTGATGTATCCACAAACCCTGTAGTCATACATGATGTAAACATCAGACAGGTAAACAAATACAAGTATTTGGGTATAATAATAGACAACAAGTTTTCATGAAAAGATCATATTAATAGTGCGTGTAACAAAGAATCAATTTTGTTTTTGCGTCATCTTAGATCTTTTGAAGCATTGAAAAAGATTCTTGAACATTTATTTATGTCAGTACTTGTGAGTGTTCTGCAGTATTGTAATTCTGTATGGTATACGAGTCTGTCTTGAGTCTGTTCAAGGATAGTAGGAAAGCCTCTTGAGAAATTATAGGACCCTTCGTATAACAAGAACCTCACAAGGCTGGCAAAAAAAACATCATTTCGAACCCTAATTTTGTGTTTGATAATGAATTTATACCATTAAAGGCTAACCGTCGATTTAGAGCCCTGAGTTTTAATAAAGTGAAATAAAAAAAAGTCATTTATACATCAGGCTGTCTTGGAGCTGAATAAAGTCTGTGTTGAATGTTTTTTTTTTCTTTATAAGGAGTATTTATCATGCTGTTATGCAAGAGTCTGACAATAAAGTTTAGTATTGTATTGTATTGTATTGTATTTTATTGTATTGTATTGTAATGTATTGTAATGTATTGTATTGTATTGTATAAAGTCTATTTGGCTTGGGCGGTATTACGGTATTATGGTATACCGCGGGATCTAAAAATAGCAACGGTGTCAGTTTCAATACCGTTATACCGTCATAAAATATGAAATATCCTTTATTTAATGCCTACAAAAACGTATGTGTGATTGTCATCACGGGACAGTGTGGAGAAGAGAGGGAAAGGAAGGGGGAGAGGGAGGGAGAGAAGGGGGAGAGGGAGGGGGAGAGGTGACGTGACGAGTCACGCTTCAAAGTGTCCTGCAGTTTGGGAGTTTCGACTGAACAGAAGGGAGACGTGGTTAATATGAACGAGAGGTCTGCATTAGAGCTAAAGATCTTTGACCGAACCCGGCGAGACCCGAAAAAATCCAAATCCCTGCATTAAAATCCATCCCTGCAAAGGTGAAACAAATGATGACGAAGTAGTAAAAAAAAGAGAATTTTGACGGCGGTCAAGTCAGTCACTAGCTCAGAGGGAGCGGGTATTCCAGCCGCAGGTATTTCGCGGTCGCTCATACACTGCGTATTACGGTAGAGCCCTAAACCGCAAGCTGAAAGGGTAAAAAGAAGAGGCCATTCGCTAAAGTGAAACTGCTGTCATGAAAAATTAAATGCATGTTCCTGACTGGTAGAAGATGAACAAACAATCCTACCAAAAAACTTGCAAAATCAGCCGGATCAGAACTCTGCATCTCGACCTGTAGCAGCAGGAAAGGGTGTTCAGCTGCTGGACGCACCATGAGTGAGAGACTGCGCTAAAGCCAGTGGATTTAATAATGTTCCTCCACAAACACACGTAGCCTAATCTTAGTGAGTACAGGGTTTAAAATGATACATAAATATTAATTAAACCATATAATCATAATGTAGACAGAGTATACAGGCTAATGGTGGCATTATTCTTTTATTATTGAGCTTCACCGCCGCCCTAATGCCAGATTGTGAAGAGAAGTGGAGAAACACATCTTGCAGAGCCTTTAACTAAATTTCGTTATCGCCAAAATACCCGTCATCATTTAGAGTTTATTTTAATTTGATTTGTTAAGCAAGATTACTTTTCATTGGTGTGTAGGCTAATTTAAAGGCTAAGTGCATGTACCTAGACCTATAGAGTGCTGAGATGTTACGATGTTACAGCTGTATGACTTATTTTATTTCTTTGTTCCAACTTTCAAGTGGCACATAGTCTACGCTTGTTACGAATAAATGATGTTAAAACATATAAATGACTCATTCTTGAAAAAAATGCATTAGAGCTGTGTGCATGAGCACATTTTAATGTCGGGCTGTGAACGGGTTCGCGCTGTATAAAGCTGTCAATCAAAATGTACCTGTCGGACTCGGGACCTATCGGGTATAATTGCTGTTCCGCGGGAGCCGGCCAGATTTCTTACGGTGTGGGAGTAAATTTCTGAATAAATCGCGGGAGAGATGTGTGTGTGTGTGTGTGTGTGTGTGTGTGTGTATATGTGTAAAAGGGAGAGAGAGAGAGGTGCTGTGCGTCGCTTTGCGCTCTCTCTCTCTCTCTCTCTCTCTCTCTCTCTCTCTCTCTCTCTCTCTCTCTCTCTCTCTCCCTGACCGCGAGCCTAAGGTCGCATAGAATGTATTCAGTTTCTGAATGGTTTAGGCTTAAGCCAACAGTTTGGTGACGCTGTCTGAGCCTTACGTCATAATTTTTTTTTTTATTACGCCGGTAATACCGGATACCGGGGTAAAATATGGAGGCGGTTTGACGGTATCAAAATTTGGATACCGCCCAAGCCTAAAGTCTATGGTTTAAATGTATCTCTCTGAAAACACCAAACTTGTGATATATATTTTTTAAATCATTACTTTAATTGTTATTTAACATATTATTTTTTTCGTTCCACTTGGTAATTCATTTTACACAAATGCAAGTTATATATATATATTTTTGTAGTTCTTTGAAAGACTTTCACTGTTTAGTCTTATATGATTTTTTAAATATTTTAACCTGCCTTTTCTATCATTATTATTATTATGATATTAATTATGTTGTACAACTCTTTGCACAGTAAATGTTTTGACATTAATAATAACAATTTGAAAAATTCATTGTTGAGCTGCAGTTTCTGTAGGTTTTGAAGTTACTCTGCTGCCCTCTATTGTAAGGTTTAAGAAACACTAGTTCAGAAATATATATCAGTAAATCTAAATTGACTTAATCTTTTGACAAGATTTAGTATTGCCACTTGCTAATGTTGTTAATAACTAAGTTAAAGAAACAAAAAGATTTACAAAGATTATCCCAATGTCTTCTTTTCACGTATCTTAATTGCATACAGAAAAAACAAACAAACAAATAATAATCAAGTTGCAGTATAAAACGTACATGTAAAAATAAAGAGCCATTACCGGTGGTAGTTGACTTTCAGCTACGGGCTCCCATGTGGGTGTTTGAGGAACCTGAAGAGTAAAATGTGTGTTGTTTTATTATAAGTTGCAAATTAGATATTTGTTCGTGCATTAATGGGTTATTTAATTCTTTTTAGTTTTTAAATTAATAACTATTTACCTTGGGTGTCCAGGCGGCGTTACTTGATTCCCGTATATGTGTCCAGCGGGACCAGGACGTTCTGTTAGCCGACAAAGATGCGCTAAGAGCGGTCAGATTTAAAACTCCAATTCGAGGAGTCGCGGGCCAAAGCGCTCTCAAAGCGCCCGCTGCACATTTACAAAGCATGACAAAATCGCGTTCCTAACTGTGTTCAGTTGCTTTGCGTATAAAGTCGCATAAACAGCGATTTAGTCACGGTGTTGCTAAGGGCTCCTTACTACAAGTGCTCTAAAAGAAAGGATAGGTCTTCATTTCCGGAAGTAGATTTCAGACTACACGACATACGTTACCTTCTCAGAGGAGGATGGAACTTCAGCATGCAAGAGCCCGGATAGCTCAGTCGGTAGAGCATCAGACTTTTAATCTGAGGGTCCAGGGTTCAAGTCCCTGTTCGGGCGAAAAGTCTTTTTTTTTTTTCAAATAGAACAAGAGGGTCTTTTTTCTTGAATTTATTTCCATTTATAGGGGTAGTTCACCCAAAACTGAAAACAATAACTCAACCTTCACTTGTTCCTAGCATTTACTTACTTTAATTCTTCTTTTAAAAAGAAGATGTTTTGAAGAAAGCTGGAAACCTGCACTGTAAAAAAGCAGGGGTCCACACAATTCATTCATGTTGTTCCAACTCAAATCGATTAAGTTAACTTAACACTTTTAACAAATTTATGTAGATTGAACATAAAAAATTAAGTTGTCCCAATGAAATCTCAAGAATTGTGTTGTTTAAACCAGCAAAAAAATAAATAAAATAATAATAATAAAATAAAAATAATTTTTTTTGGAGCCTGTAGCAATTGACATCCATAGCATTTGTTTATCCTCTTATGGACATCATGGTTACAGGTTTTCAGCTTTCTTTAAAACATAGTTTGTGTTCTATGTTCAACAGAAAAAATAAATAATTTTAACATCTATAACTCTTTAATGTGCCATGTATTACTTACTGTTATTCATTATTATAGCATTGACAATAGGCATGGCACTATACCCATTTGAATGGTTTGAAAAAGTCAAGGTTTTAAAACCGCCAAAGTTTTCTGCTATACCAGTACATGCAAGTTGTTTTTTATGTTTTGTTTTAAGTTTTTTTAGGACAACCGAGTATCTAAATCAGAAAAGATCTGTGTTTTTGAAACTAATGCAGATAGCACAAGTCAATTATTTATTTGAACTATTTAGCCTGACATGTTTACTGTTCCAAAAGTTTTTAAATGTTTCAAAGGGGAAACAAGTTAGTTTTTCCCCCAGACATTTAAAAAGAATTAGAGAAGTAATCCATTTACCCGTGATGTTTTTATCCAAGGTTATCATGGTGTCAGAAACTTATACCGGCCCATTCCTAATTGACAATGTTTTTTTCAGGATGCACACACTAAAGTAGTCAGTGGTTAACTGCTATGAACTTGATCATGTATTTCTATTTTAAAATAATTACAAATATATTAGGGCTAGTTCGAGGACAATAGGCAGAATGAATGAAAATCATGTTTACTGTAATTTACAATGGTCGACAAAGTACACAAACCAAGTAGGCAACTTGAGGTTAAGTCGAGATTAACCAAGTTAAATTTTACTCAAGTAAAAATAAAATCTTGAGTAAAAGTACAAAAATATTTGTCTTCAGATGTACTTAAGTATCCAAAGTCCAATGATTTATTATGCTTCAATATCCCATTATCATTTTTGTCACAAAACCTACAATACATCAAAACCCTGAATGCAAACAGTTTCCTCTAGAACCAAATTAAATAACCTGATTTCAGTGCAGGCCGTTTCGATTCAAGGTTTACTTGTAACTAAGTTAAAGCCTCCCCAAATGGAAATACTTCAGCAGAGTACAGTTAAAGTACGGTACAGCTAAGTAAGATCACATTACTTTGTATACATATATATATATATATATATATATATATATATATATATATATATATATATATATATACATACATATATATATATATATATATATGTGTGTATGTATGTATGTATGTATGTATATATATATATATATATATATATATATATATATATATATATATATATATATATATATATATATATATGTGTGTGTGTGTGTATGTATGTATGTATGTATGTATGTATGTATGTATGTATATGTGCACACACAAGCACAGTTGTCCTATTATCTTCATGAACATACAATATGAAGCGTGATTTGCATCTTTACTACTTTTCTGTTAATGGTCTCAAAAATGTTGAGGAAGTTCCATTTGTTACTGTCCATCATGTCCATACATACATACATATATATACATACATATATATATATATATATATATATATATATATATATATATATATATATATATATATATATATATATATATATATATATATATATATATATATATATATACATATATATATATATATATATATATATATACATACATATATATATATATATATACATACATATATATATATATACATACATATATATATATATATATATATATATATATATATATATATATATATATATATATATATATATATATATATACATACATACATACATACATACATACATACATACATATATATACATACATATATATATATACATACATACATACATATATATACATATATATATATACATACATATACATACATACATATATATATCTATGTACATATCTTATTTATTTTATATATCATTACCAATCTAGTGATTTCTGGCTAAACCATTATAAAACTGTTAAAGGTATAGTAAAAAATTAAATAAATAGCTATTCTTTCCCTGACCAATAGGTGTCACTTTTCTGAAATTGTAGATAACCTAAGGCTATTGGGTTTTCATTACAGACCGAATTTGGGCTTTAGCAAATTGTCAAATCATTTTGTGCATTATTTAAGAATGGTTTTACTAATCAAGAATTACATTTTTAAGAAAATCAGACCAAACAGTCCAGGAGTTCAAAAAAGTGATAAAATGTCAGAATTAGCATGAACATGTATCAAATTCTGGACAGCTGTGCTATATGGACTTAGCTGAATACTCCAGAATTGCTTTACTGTTAAGACGTCATCTGGTGCCATATTTCAGTGTTTCACCATACAGTTCTATTCACTACCATAGACTTCCTAAAAAAACAACAACACAAAACCCCAAAAACGTAACATTTCCAAAAGAAGCAGATGTAGAATTAGATTTGTGGGAAAAATAAGAACAATTCCATTTTATTTCATTTTTTAAAAAAAAACAAGTACATTTACCATTTAATATACATTTAATTGAACACTCTTTCGTAGTGACTGACAATAGTGTAGCAAGAACACTCACATAAAAAAACAGACAAAATGCATACATTCAGATTTAAAGAAATGTATAACAGCACATACAGACTAGAAATTAATTTCTACTCCTTATAGAATATATTCAGCACATGAAGAAATCAAGACGCAATGCAGGACAAAGATTAACACTTGATCACAAATAATGCAGAGTAGACCATAATAAAGTCTTTATGGTAGTCTGGAATACACTTTTGATTCTGATTTGCTTTAAAATTTTTGTCTAAATAGTCATTTGTTGTGTGTTAAAGACTTAACAAATATGTGACAAAAAGACACATGTGATTTGATTCATATTTTTGATTGCAACTCAATGTGAATATACTCTCCAGCCACTTTATTAGGTACACCTTCCTAGTACCAGGTTGAACCCCCTTTTGTTTTAATCCTTTATGGTATAGATTCAACAAGGTACTTGAAAATTCCTCAGAGATTTTGGTCCATATTGACACGATCATATCATGCAGTTGCTGCAGATTTGTCGGCTGCACATCCATTAAGCGAATCTCCCATTCCACCACATCCCAAAGGCGCTCTATTGGATTAAGTACTGGTGACTGTGGAGGCCATTTGAGTACAGTGAACTCATTGTCATGTTCAAGAAACCAGTCTGAGATAATTTGCGCTTTATGAGATATTCTATTGTATTGATATTCTGCTGGAAACAGCCATCAGAACATGAGTACACTGTGGTCATAAAGTGATGGACATTGTCAGCAACAATACTCAGGTAGGCTGTGGAGTTGGCACTGCTCAATTGGCCCTAATGGGCCCAAATTATCCCATATCCCCCACACCATCACACCACCACAACCAGCCTGAACGGTTGATACAAGTCAGGATGTACCTAAGTTTTCATGTTGTTGACGCCAAATTCTGACCCTACCATCCGAATGTTGCAGCAGAAATCGAGACTCATCAGATCAGGCAACAGTTTTCCAAACTTCTATTGTCCAATTTTGGTAAGCCTGTGCAAATTGTATCCTCAGTTTCCTATTCTTAGCTGATGGGAGTGGCACCCAACATGGTCTTTTGCTGCTGTAGCCCATCTGCCTCAAGGTTGGACTTGTTGTGCATTCAGAGATGCTCTTCTGCATACCTCAGCTGTAACGAGTGCGTGCTTATTTGAGTTTCTGATGCCTTTCTATCAGCTTGAAACCAGACGGCCATTATCCTCTGACCTCTGACATCAACAAGGCATTTGATCCCACAGAACTGTCGCTCGCTGGATATTTTCTCTTTATTGGACCATTCTTTGTAAACCCTAGAGATGGTTATGCGTGAAAAATCCCAGTAGATCAGCAGTGTCTGAAATACTAAGACCAGCCAGTCTGGCACCAACAACCATGCCACGTTCAAAGTCAATCAAATCATCTTTCTTCCCCATTCTGGAGCTCGATTTGAACTACAGCAGATCGTCTTGACCATGTCTACATGCCTAAATGCATTGAGTTGCTGCCATGTGATTGGCTGATTAGAAATTTTTCAACGAGCAGTTGAAAAGGTGTACCTAATAAAGTGGCCAAAAAGTTTTTTTCTGGGCCACAGCTGTACTGCTTGGATCACATGATCGATACTTCATTGAGATTAACACATGAAATGAGGAACCAAGTTTCAATAGCATGTTTGGATTAAGGAAAATACAATGAACATTTCATCCAACAATCTGTAATGCTAAAATAAATAAGAGCACTGCTGTTTTTTTTCTTCATGTGAATAATAGCGTCCGTTCTGAAACCATGTAGCCAACGACATCGAAGTTAATAATATAGATTCTCTCTATTTAATAAATATAGCGTGTATTTTTTTGTACAGTCCACAAACAGCAAGAAACACATGAAGCAGACAAGGCCTTGTGGTAGTGATTGAGATTTGTCCTGATCCACACATACATCTATAAAATCAGTAACTCTAATGGCAGATTTTCATAAAGTGACTGAAAACATGACACCGGTTAACTGGAACACAAACATTACAGAAATCCCAAATCATTCATCAAGTCTGTGAAACAAAAAGGGGAAAAAAACTATTTACGGACATGATTTTTCAAGTCATTATCTAATAGCTAGAGGCATTTATTGGTATTGTCTACTAATATACGGCGCAATACACAAAGACCTGATCTGATTTTAGTGGAACGGCTCACAGTTAAGACACCGACTCGGAAATATAAGCGGCTTACAGAAACACATGCAGAAGTCTGAAAAGCACAGCGCCCCCTACTGCTACAGTTTTACACTTTAGAATCTGGATCGTTTATTAAAAGTGGCACATTGGAATACTAACAAAGCCTGCAGGTCCTACGAGAGCTTTAAGATTGCGGTCACACTACATTTAAAGCATGCAAACTTACATATGCCACAACATGTATCTGTAACAGGACATGTAATGCTCTAGGGCCAGTGTTTTAATAAACGATGAATAAACATATCATCTATCAGCATTAAAAACCAAACAGCTTCTCTCAGTTTGTTTTTAGCGCAAGATGACATTAAGATTAATGTTCACTAACATTCAAAAGTTTGGGGTAGGTGTTATTTAAAAAGAAATGAATACATTGATTGTTGTATTTAAGATTAGCGCACTAAATTCAGTGACAGTAAAGTTTTTATAATGTATTAAAAGATTTCTATTTGAAATAAATACTGTTCTCTTGAACTTCTGAAAAAATAGTCACATTTCCCACAAAAATAGTAAGCAGCGCTGATAATATTCAGCATAATCAAATTATTTCTGAAGAATCATGTGATACTGAAGACATGCTGAAAATTCATCTTTGCCAATACAGGAATAAAAGACGTTCAAAAAAGAAAACAGACACTTTGTGATGATATTTTGTAATATTTCTGTCTGTGGTGTCTTTCTGATCAATTAAATGCAGCCTTTGTGAACAATGAACTTATTTTCTGAACAAAAAAAATCAGTCACCCAAGAGTTGAAGTGTGCACTTGCTCTTTTTCATGTGTAAAATTGAAAGTGAACTGAGCATGAAATCTAGTGTGACCGCCTCTTAAGCCACCTTTCCACCATCTGCAACATTTACACACGACTGTCACATTTCACACCCTGGTGGCAATCACTGGGTACTTTGAAATCAGCGATTATAATGAATATAAATGAATGTGTGAATATATCCACACAAAAATAAAATAACTGCCAATACATGTCAAAAATAAAAACACAGTAGAATTTATCAGGCCAAGTAATTTAAATAACTATTAAATGACTTTATTATATGGCTCTCTGATTTATTATATTTGCTCCTGATTGGTGAATCATGACATTCCATCAATTGGTTAAACTAATAACACAGGTTAATCTCGGTACTTTAAATCATCTTGACCAGGGGTGCCCAAACTTTTTTTTTTATAAAGGGCTAAAAACCAAACTTGATTGAGGGCTGTGGGCTGAAGTTAAATATACCAAGCCGTATTACATTTAAATTTGCCATGGATAATTTCCTTGTCCATTTTCTAATATTTAAAAATAACTAGAAATGTTGCTTTAAAACATATTAATTAATGATGTGGTATCATTTTTACAGTTAAAAAACATAAACAATTACATTTATAACACAATGGAGTTCAATGCTGAGTTCACTAGTCGACCTGCTCCTGCCTTTGCCTTGATTTGCTCACCGATGTCTTGTGAATTGTTCTCTATCTGACAGTATTTACATTTTAAAAGGCTCTCTTATTTTCATTATTTAAATGAAACATTTATTTTAGTTGGCTTTTTTGAAGCTCCTCAGTTAAACAAAGAAACAAAAGATTATGCTAAATTCAAAATGATGATCTCTGTCAAAGGCATTTGACCCAACCAACTCCCCATCATTTTCCCTCTCTTTCAAGATTGGATGGCCAAATTAAAAATTACCATGTGACAACTTTAGCCTGCAGACCCTACTTTGGACACCTCTGATCTTGACTGTAAGTGACTATATTCATATACATGCTTATCTGTCACATCATTATTCTTGACTGTTTGGCCATCTTGTGGCAAGCATTACATTTAAATAAAGAGTTGGTAAATTATTGCAGCTTAGATCTTCATTTTTTGTCTATTTGTTTATTTCATTGGCAAGTCGTTGTGTAATTATCAGGATAATGTACATCTAGCCAGTTGTTTTTACAGGATGAATATAGGGCTTATACAGGAGCCCTACGTGAATAAGAATGCAGAGCTTTATTCTCTGAGAACAACCCCTACTTTTACTATGGGGCTGTTGAATGCTTGATTCCGATTGGCTGGTGAACATTCTACAGAGTCATTCACATATCATATCAAAACTCTATGTAAATTATACCTCTACATGGAACTACATGGAAAATCTACAGTTTTAAATTGAACTGTGGCATCTACTGTTGCTTAAGCCTAGTTCACACTACAGGATTTTAAACATCAGCAGATCGCTGTGCTGTTCACACTACATGACTTGACTTTGTGTCTTTTAATCTCTGTGGTGTTCACACTACGCAACACTCCGTGAACGATCCACAAGAGGGGGGGTCACACACTACATGATCTGACAACAACTCATTCCCCATCAGCTCATTCAAGCTACCAAACCACAGCCAATGAAAATTTGAGGGAGGAGTCGTCAGAAAAAGCTGAATACTATTGGCTGCTTGTGTGCTGATGACATCACTGACAGCGTTTCAGGCTTTGGAGAAAGCATTTAAAAAAATTATATCATGTTCTCTATTCTTTTTTTTCTGTCTTTCTCTCTCGTATCTCTTTTTCATTGACAATGTAATTCATATTCTGCATTGTAAACAAATATTGTTACAAACTTGTCAACAGTTTTTTTTTGCAAAAAAAAATTAAAATAAAAAATAAGCATTAAAAACATTGTCAAATCAGCTGATTCATCAGCGCATTAATCACTCACCTGCAAGGTTCCAGTGGAAAGATACACAGAGGGTTTTTAATTTTTGTAATTTTATTACTCTTTGAAATAAAACTAACATATTTATAACACCCTGCCGTTTTCTAACTATCAGTGTATTTTTTTCTGACATTGTTATTTATTTTTTTATTACAAAACAGTGAAGAACTAAGCAATTCTGCCTTAAATTACCATATTGGTCAAAATCACTGCATGCATGTCTGATACTTTTCGCTGTGACTTTAAATATGTGTGCATTTTCTTGCCTAGCAACTTCCTGCTAACATAAACAAAACTTTCTGATGGCAAAAACATCAATTTACTTCAGATATCTTTCAAAACAGCATATTCTGTGCTGTGAAATAGCTTCTGTTTGAAAGTGAAAATGAAAGCCAAGACATTTAAGTGTTTTAGTATCTTAACTACATATTTATAGGCTGTATTACCAAAAAAATATTATATTTTTAGGGTAATGGTGTCATTAAATGTGATGCCAGACATTCAAAGCTTAATTTTAATATCTCAATAATAGCTTTGAATGTAAATATGTTGTGACAATATGGCGTTTTATATGAGAATGATCAGAATGAGCAGTATGGTAATTCTAATAGTTACACAATTCTAGTTCCACTGTTAATATAGCCTACTCTCATGTCTGTGCTAACGCAGAATAAAGCGAGTGCACCGATGCCCATTCTGACCAATCACAGATGTTTCTGCTGAGCTCCTGAACACACAGGCATTCAGCTCATGCTGATATGCTTTCTCATTGGCTGCAGCTTGTCACTACATCTGACCACACGTGGGGTTGAGTCGGCCGACTGCTCTGGAATATTTAGCATGCTGAATGTTGGATTTCTGTCTGCGAGGTGTCGGCGACGCGTCAGCGAGCCTCGTTGATGCGTTGTTCAGTAGTTCACACAGAAAGAGCGGCGAGCGCCGAGCACTCGCAGATTTCTTCCTGATCACAGCCCGATCTGTCGGCGAGCTCGTTAACTTCCAAATCGGGCTCAAATCAGGCTTAAAATCTTCTAGTGTGAACTAGGCATTACCCGCCATCAGTTGGCTTCTCCACACTGTAAACAAATCAGTAGTCCTTTCCTTTTACTTTTTCTTGTTCACTCAACTTTTGAAAACATCAGCTGCACTGACCTAAAAATATTTGTCAGTAATACAAAAAACATTTAGCTGGGTTAACATAAGATTATAAGTTTTCTGGAGATGTGAACTACTCTGTAACAAAACTTTTTAAGCAGTGCCATCTGAAAGTTTTTAGTCTGCAGAACTGGAATGCATTGAATTGAGTGAAAAAAAATAATAAATTCCACATTTCCTATCGTTTTTTCTCATGTACGCAACACTTTTTTCACCTTTAATTGATAGGACAGTAGAGAGTATAGACAGGAAAGCGTGGACAGAGGAGAGAGTTGAAGGATTGGCATAGGACCTCTAGGTGGGAATCGAGCTCAGGTCTAAATGAACACCTGCGTGCCATGTATCGACACACTAACCACTCAACGTGTACTCTACTTTTAAACATCGGTTGCACTGACCTAAAATGTTTGAAGTTGAGGGGAAAAAAACCCTTTCGAAATTGGTACTAAGAAATAATACAATATCAGAACAAACAAACAAACATAGTTTAACTAAAAAACGGGAAGGCCTGCTTCACATGTGAAGCATTACAAAGCATGTTTCCCTGTTCATCCTGCCATGTTTTGATTATTGTCTTGTTTACATTTATTGTTCTTTTACCTCCTGTCCTGTTTCTAATTCTGAGTCTACTAAATGTTTTGTTTTGCATTTGTCTCTGTTTTAGTTTTTTTTTTTTTCAATTGAACTATGTTTGTTTGTTTTTTTGTTCACTCGACTTCTGACATTCCAGTTCTGCAGACAATAAAATCTTGGCACAACAATTTTTGTTACAGAAAACTAATAATCTTATGTTAACCCAACTGAATATGTTTTGTATAACTGACAAAAATTTTTAATTCAGTGCAGCTTATGCTGTCAAAGGTTGAGTGAACAACAAAAAGCGAAAGGAAACACGGGTTATGTTTTTTGTTGTTATACTGACTTAAAATTTTTATAGTGCAAGGAGCCACCACTGACAAACCCTTGCTCTAACTCTTGATACATGCTTTATTTACGTAAAAAGAAAAAAGTGCTGCTGTGTTTGCGTGCTCTGTGTTTGTTTGGGGTAATTAGTCTGTTTTAACTAAAAAATGTGTATAATAAACACAAAGGAAAAGCTGATTGGTTTGTTCTTGTCACATTATGTGCAGTGCACAAGTGGCATTCTGAAAAGTTGAGATGTTCTCAACTCGTTGCCTGGAAAAAAAAGAGAGCATCACTTTCTATTGGCACTTGCTTACCTCGCATCTGCATTTGCAATAAATGCAAAAAATGCCATATGTTCACAGCCCCTATTTTTCAGATAAACACACAGTTGTTCCAGTCAGGTTTTCACTGCATTACAGTTTCATGTCACTATGCTGAATGATTTCAGTCATTTCACAGTTTAAAAACTGTCAAAAACCCTAATCAAAACAAAACAGAAGGTTTTGGATGAGATGTGTAAGAAACTAGTCCTATACACAGGAGCACTTTGAGGTCAAAGTCTGACAAATGTCTTGAAATACAACATTTTTAACAGTGTCTTTAGAAGGGGTAACCATAGGTGTCAGGGGAATAATTGAGCCCGTAAATTATTAGAAAATACACCCCGGTTATTCCTGGTATAGACCATTTTGATGGATGTAAACAATAACAATGGTCCCGACATATTTCCTATTTTACGTTTCTTATTTCCATAGCTTCCGACAATCCAAAAAACATATTGATAAATAATGTTATGAGAGCTGTTTTAACGTCAAGTTTTGATTGAATAGTCTCTTGTTAAAGTTATGAAATAGTTTAATAACAAGCAGGAAATGTTCATGAGCCAGTGACATGACCACATTGGAATGGTTTATACTCCTAATAATATGGTATATTCATATTATTGTTGTCAATTAATTCTCACATAAAATTTTTTTCACTTTTATAATAACCAGCATTTTACAGAAGCAGTATTTTCATGATAAAGTTTGAGGGGAAATACTGCTTAAATTTAAGTAATGTTAACTTTGCGCTCATAAGTTTTGATTAAATACATCATTTCTGATTGGACAGTCGCATAACTCAAATGATGCTTAAATCTAATCCAAAACGAAAGACTTCTTGCCCGTGTTTTGCTTGTCAGAGATAGTGAAAAGGCAGCTTTTGCAGTAAAATGCACCTGTTCCGAACTTCTTTTCTGTTTCAAAACCTAGTGAGCTCTACATAGGCAGCTTTTTTTAAGGCACCATAGGCACACTTCTGCCTTCTATGATATGTTCCTCCCGTTCAGATTCTAAGGCAGCACTGCATGTATGGAGAAAACAATCCCAGAATGCACTGCAACATGACTCAGTCTAATAATTTCATGGTAGGCAATGCAAGAAATATCAATAAATACTTGTGTATTAATCTAAAAGTTGAATCTGATTTAACACAGACTCTATAACCCACTTTTTGTGTGAGCTACGTATCAGTATCGCATTATCTTAGTCTTTTATGAGGTTTTGTTTCAGTTAATGTAGGCAGTAAATAGCAAGGCAGTTCACTAGGTTTTGAAACAGAGCCTACAAAATCCCCAGTAATCCTGACTGCATTTACAACAAGATCAAACTCGGTGTCATGCAGTGGATGAGCACTCATTAGCAGCACCTACTTATAAAATGTAATGTACTGTAAAACCTGATCAAAGAGCCAAACGACTCTTAATAATTGCACACTGACTGACTGCAGGTAGATCGAGATGGTTGGCATTGGAAATGTTTCACTATACCTACTTGAAACTGATTTGGTCAAATGTTCCCTGTTTTGCAGTAAGGGCTGATGGGATACATCTGTGAACACGAGAGGTTTCAGAGCTACTTGTTCTCTATAAGTGTCTGCACTTTGCACACCAGGTCTCGAGACAGAGTCAGGATCTGCTTGATATTGTGATGCTCAGCCATTTCTGGAATAAAAAAAACAGGACATAATTATTCAAATCAACCGCCCAGTGAACTGAATAAACCAGAAATACAGTATGTATAGAAAAATCATCATATCCCTTTAAAATAATTACTTTACTTGTCATACACATATAGCCTAAGATCAAATCACAAACTTCAAATAACTTTTCCAGCATTTGAAGTGTTTTTGTAGCCTTCTCCTAACCTAAATCTTCTAAATCTTTATCTAACAGCAGGGTGTAATGTGAATAAAGGTATAGATTTTCAGAGTATATAAGGATTTTCCATATTTAAACTGTAATTAAACCCCACTCATAATAAAAATAATATTACATCACTACAATCTTCATCAAATGTATATATATATATATATATATATATATATATATATATATATATATATATATATATATATATATATATATATATATATATATAAAATGATTAATTTTAATATTTTAAAAAGTCATTTGCATCGAAGACTTTGAGTACAACACAGGCACTTAACACACAAATACACTTCATTAAACATGTGCACATAGACATCACCTATATGCAATAAAATATCAGGTTAACTATCAGGCTAGATAAGCTGAGGACAAAAAAGGAGTAAGAAGAGAAATTTTTAGATGAATATAAAAATATATATAGATATTAATATAAAAATATAGATAATAACAAAAGTGTGTCCTGGCTTTATTTATAATGTACGTGGTCGTGACAAGCAAATGTGAAAGAGGAAAAAGTCATACGCGCACATTATAGGACTACACAATATCATTATATTGCATAAACAGTAGACTAGGTAGGTCTACAATTACGACTCTGAATGACTTCCAGAATAAACAGTTACTGCTCCTTCTTGTGCACATTGATGAACCATCAATCAGGTCATCTGCTTTGATGACAATGAACCTCACTGAGACCCTCCAACCACCCTCCAAAATTTTTTTATGCAAATTACAGGGGTTCCCGCACTGAACTCAAAAAATACCGAAATCCATATTTATATGGAAGAATCATCCCTGAACTATGTAAATAATAACTTATATATTTGATTGTGACGTTATCTGATATAATTTTAAGCTGATTGTAATGCAATAATGATAACCTTTTGTAAAGCTGCTTTGAAACAATAACTATTGTAAAAATGCTATACAAATAAACTTGAATTGAATTTGTAACAACATGTTTAAAGTTCATGAGAACTGAAAGTTCCTGCAGACTTTTATCCCAGTATTATTATGCATTTCCAACTGAAACAGAAAATTGAGTAGAAGGTGGGGTTTTATTTTGGCATTCCAACTTCATCAAACAAACATCACTTTCTAATTCATTTTAATTTGAATACATTAATTTCATCAATTGCAACTGCTGTTGTACTATTCAGTTTACCGCAGTTGCTTTTAATTATTTGTTTTTGCAAATAAACTCGTAAAATTCTAATTAGAAAATTACTTTAATCCAAAAAACCTCCCTGAAAGTACAAAATATTATTGGATGATGTTGAAAAGCAAACCCATTGGAACACAAGGGCAGTACAGTTCTTACCACACTATTGCACAAGTGCAGTAAAGACAAGAGTTTTCTTGTTTTTATTCCAGTTTACTGCAGCTTATACTGCTGTTGAACTTTATTGTACTGTACTTGAACAGAGAGTATACTTCATTGTATTGCAATTGTAGTTCATTTAACTGCTGTTACACTTCTATAAACTGCTGTTGGACTGTTGTTGTACTGCAGATTTACTTCAGTTTACTGCAGTTATTTTTTATAAGGGACATGCCTGGAACTTTCTAGTGTACATACACTTGATTAAAATATGCAGGACACCGACCCTCCGGAACTGAATTTGGGCACCCCTGTTCTAAACACTGGAGGGTGTATGAAAATTGTGTAGTTAAAGTATATGATTAGTTACAGGTAGATAAAAAGTCAGACAAACCTTTTGGCCACTTTTAGTGTGTTGACTTGACTGAGAACATACTTCTCATGCTGAGAACTATTTATATGATTATTGGTTTCCTGTTTTATTCGATTTTTTTGCTTAATCACATTTTTTTTGCTCACATTGGCAAAAAAAGTGGACAATAGATGGATTGGCATGAGTTTGAAAGTGAGCTTGTTGGTTCTTTAAAGCAAATGTACACCTTAGAAAGAGTTTCAAATCAGTTTGTCCCAACACCCTATTTTCCCCAAAACGATGTATGTTAAACAAAGGCATATAAAGAAATATTTACCATTAAAAAACTTGATGATGTCGGTGAAGTCCATATTGTTCTCCAGGATGATGTCTCTGTAGATCTCCACCAACGAAAGAGCAATAAAGAGCACGAAATGGCTGGAGGAAACGCACTTAGCAGCCCAGATGGTCTCCCAAACAGCGAACACATCATCATACACCAACTCTGAGGAGTCCAAACACAGATGTTAAGGCAAAGAAGCCACCTACTTATGAGGAGTTATACATAATAAACATGACAGGAATTATACAAATCCTATACTTATCACTGTATATTATGAACAGCAGGGGGAGCTGTCATTTCTAACAAGCGTTTTATAAGCTTGGCCATGGGCAGAACCTCATTATTTTGTTTTTTATTACAATATATTCAGCCTTTAATGTGTGCAGAGCCTTGTGTTGGCCTAATATTAAAGTAATCTGATTTAAATGAGTCACAATCGATGAGGCCATTTCAATTGCTAGTTAGGAGACTGAACATTCATTATAAATCATCAGCAGAATATTACTTTATCTTACAAACTTAACACATTTATACAAGTAATTTGTTTAGATTAACTGCATGCTAATTTGTAAACTATCAGTTTCTTTATGCAAGTTTTAGCAAAATTTATCATTACCTCTTTTAAAGTCAAGAAGAAACCAGCGATAGCAGAAGTAGAAGTGAGTGTAGTCTCCATTCTGATGCATCAGCTCAAACAACTCTGCGTCTAGAATCTAATTACAAACAGAGTTTACACATTCATGCAGCAGATTTAAAGGACATGGTTTGATCACATGTGATAGAAAGATTGTAACCTGGATCAGAGATCTCATGTTGGCGAAATGAGTGTCCATCGCTCCTCCATGAGGAAAATTCTGATTCATCCTTTTCATTAGTTCAGTGAAACAACTGAAAGCCATGGCCTCTGAAAGATTCAATAGGAACTGATATGAGAAAAGCAAATATGTAATAAAGCTTCTTTATATAAAGAATGAATAAAGCGCAGACTCACCGTCATCTAGAATAACTAGCAGGGGAGCGAGGAGGTCACACATGCCCTGGACATATCCAATTTCAAGGTGCTGCCAAACATAACTGCAGAAAGAGTCGGTCAATAGAGGGATATTTGAGCTGCAGCATAACACCATCTGTACTGAGAGCTTTTTATTGTTCGCCATCCAGTTTCTAAGGATTTCTGAGTTATTGCTAAGATGGTTTCTGTTTTTTTTTTTCAATGATTGTTTAACAGAATTTACTAAATCAAATAGTCTTCTGACCCCTAGTCATTTGTGAATGTTTGTTATACCATTTGCCAGATGAAGTAAATTACAATAAATCAAATTAGGAAACAAAAAAAAATAACTTATTTTTACAACATGTCTGTTCAGTTCAATAAACTGATTTTTTCGTTACAAATGGCAGAAATAAAAAATCCATTCTAAATCACCTGTGTGAAAAATAAAATTAAAATAGATGGTCATTTGAAATGCAATATTAAAGTGAACAAAGACATCATCACTATAATATAATGTACAGTATTTACAATAATTTGACAGCAGGATTCAATGTTGCTAAAGATTTTTTTTTATTATTAATAATTTTGTTAAATATAAAATTATATATTTTATTCACAGAATAAGCATTTAGAATAATGCAGGAACATGCATTACAGTTTATTTTTACAGACACTAGGACAAATTTCTCAATACTTAGGTCACTTTTTCAAAACTCTTCACACAGTGAGCACAACAGAAGTCTATGTGGGCTAAACTGAGGATCAATTATCATTGTTTTGGCACAAAATGCATTCAATGACTAACATCTCTTAAATTTTATGAATTCTTTTCTCACTCAGACACAACAACTGACAAAAATCTTTGTTTATACAGGATGTTTTGCACATGCGTACATACTGTTTTAAAAACTGTTAAACTTATGTTCAAAACAATAACAATGCAAACAGAATAAGACAGCAAAATTCGACAGCAATATTTTATTCAAACATATTTCAAATCTAAAAATGCTGTTTAAACAGCCAGATTAGCATTACTGTTGTATCTGTATCAGTGGATGGTGTGTATACAAATTCTTGTATTTTGGAATTACTTAATGAAAATAAATAAACAACAAAAAATATTGATGAATTCTGCATCATGTCTGATTCATTCCAGTAACACATATTGCAGTTATAACAAAGTGTAATGCTACATGCTGTTTGTGGTTTTTAGGTCATTGTTTTGTGGGTGAAAAAGTGTGTTTGTCAGCTGTCAACCTTTGCTAGTGTTCTGGAAGAACGAGTTAATTTAAGACCTGAATAAAGTGTTTTGGTAGAAATGTCTGGAGAAATGTGTGCTGGAAATTCTCTTGTATTATTTACAGGAATAAAAATATATACTTAAATTCTAATAATTTTCCAATTTTTTTGTTAAAGGCCACCTATGATTAAAATTAACTTTTGTAAGCTGTTTGGACAGAACTGTCTGTATGTACAGTGTGTGCACTACTGGATATATGTGTGTGTGTGTGTGTGTGTCATCCTGGAGTGATATAAACCCAACAAGTCTTTTTTTTTTTTTTTTAATTCCTGATGTTAAAATAGGACCCAAATCCCAGTAATTTTGAGGCCCATCGCAACGTGACGTAAAGTTATGTTTTATACATTTAAAAGGTTTTTTAAAACAGAGCACGTTTGTAAGACAGTAAACCCGATTATGTCATTCTTAACCGCTATAATCACCACAGCCGCATGGTGTCAGTAAAAGTGTGTATGTGTGTGGCTCATCATTTCAAAATGGCTTGAATAAACTCCACCACAAATACATAAACTTACTTTGTGTTTTTGACTAATGAGCTGTATTTCAGCTTCATCAGAGTCTACGTTATCTGACAAAATGCATAATGAGAAACAGACACACAGATGGGAACGGTAGGCGGGAAGAGGCAGCTCACTTGGATTTAAAGCCACAGGCTACAAAAGCAGCTACAATGTATTCAGACACCAAAACGGGCAGATTCTGGAGGCTATAATAAATTATCTGACGGGTATTTGGTGTTGAAACTTCACAGAAACATTCCGGAGACACCACAGGCTTATCTTACAACTTGTAAAAGGGGTAAAATAGGTGCTCTTTAAATGAATGCAGACATGATAAGCTTTCAAAAACAAAACAATTTTAATCATAACGTATTCTACTGTGACTGATACTGATAAACTAAAAATAAAACTTTACACACTAAACAATTCCAGCTTGTTTCAAACCAAACTTGGGTCAAATATGGACAAACTTATTTATTCGGTTTAAATGTATGTTAAAAAGCAGTTTGGTTGACTTATAGTCTTAAAACAACTTAGCATTTTTTTAGACTATAACATTGGCCAACATATTTACTATGGTATCCATACACATTGCACATCCATTCCTGAAAACATAGCACACATCAACTCAAGTCATATAATCTAGAGCAGGGGTTCTCAAACTCGGCCCTGGAGGTCTGATGTCCTGCAGATTTTAGCTCCAACTTGCCTCAACACACCTGCAAGGATGTTTCTAGAAAGCCTAGTAGTAGCTTGATTAGCTAGCCTAGGTGTGACTGGTTATGGTTGGAACTAAAATCTGCAGGACACCAGACCTCCAGAACCGAGTTTGAGAACCCCTGATCTAGATCATAGGTCTCAAACTCAATTCCTAGAGGGCCGCAGCTCTGCACAGTTTTGCTTCAAACCTTATCAAACACAGCTGATCCAACTAATCAAGGTGTCCAAGACTACTAGATACTACTAGATCAGCTGTGTTTGATTAGGGCTGGAGCAAAACTGTGCTGAGCTGCGGCCCTCCAGGAATTGAGTTTGAGACCTTTGATCTAGAGTATCATTCATATCTGAAGCTTGAACACTGAAACTCAATGTAGAAATGGTTCTGTTACCTGCACATGATGTTGCGCAGTTTCTCCAAGTTAGCAGGTGTGAAGTACCAATAATTCCGGTCACAGCGCTGAACATCTTTATCTATGCGATGCAGATTTAGAGTGTACATGTCCAAAAGCTCTTGCTGCAAATACATGGGTATCAGACCAAGAAAATTCAACTTGATTCACATAACATCTATATTAATACCAAAATATATCTCTGAAACCGGTGCTTACTGAATAAGTGGTCCCTATAGAGGAAACCGGAGAGGAAGCTTCAATCTTCTCTGTGTTTACAGCCAGTGAATCTAGTTGTGGGCAGAGACTTTCCATCTCTGGCTTCTCAGGGTTCACTTCCTCAGAGCTAAGCTTTCCATGAGCTTCCTCTAGTCGGAGCTCCAATGCCGGAATAGTTGCTTGCTCAGTTGTTCTTCTATTGGGCGAACTTTTCCTTTCCCACACTTTAGCCGTAGGAATCTCTTCCATCTCGATGGCAGAGGGAGACTCGTCTGATTCGGTTTCATCTTGGGCTTCACTCATTTTTCTATTGCTAAAAGCTTCATGCACCAATGGGACTGTCTCCTCAACCACAGGAGCTTTCCTTTGCATATCTGCTTTTCTTTTTCCTGTCAGACCAGCTTCATCGGCTAAATCACTGGTCTTCTCATCAATTGGTTTCAACACTCTAACATTGTTCTCCTCATCCATCCATGTCTTAGAGTCATAATCTTTGCTTGTTTCATTGGTTTTTGTTGCTTCTTTCTCTGTATCCTCTGAAACAGACACTTGAATGTCAGCTTCAACCTTCTGCTCGAGTGCATCTGATACCTTAAGATCTTTTGCTATCAAAGGTTGCTCTTGGATTGCTGTAATATCTTTAATTCCCTTGTGGGGCCTTTCGATGTCCGCTCTTACTCGAGTCTCATTCATCTTCCGCTCTAGAGGAGTCGATTCCATGACCTCTGTTGCTTTGGGAATATCTGGCTCAGTATGCCGTGTCAGTGCTTCATTTTCCGATGTCAAACGTCTCTCCAGAGATTCGCCCACTTCCATTTTGGTCACCTGGCTGTGAGCTGCTGTAGAAGCCACAAAGGCATCTCGGGCTGTTTTTGAAATATCCATCTTGACTTCAGAGTCCTCAGTGGCCTTTTTGCTTTCCTGTGTAACCACTTCATCTAATAACACTTTGTTAACCTCAGTTTTATTATCTTCTCTTACCCCCTGTTTCATCACCATTTTGGTCTCACGTTCCTCAGTCTCCTTACCTTCCTCTCCGCAGCATGCAGCCTTTTCCTTTGATGCTGTTAGTTGCGGTTGACTTTTAAGGTTTGGCTCATGTATTCCGCTGTCCTCTGTACTCAAGGAGTCCGACTGACCAGAGGTGACGGAGAAGTTTCTGGAAGAGGGGTGGCCGGAGTCTGGAGAGCTGGTGCCATTTTGAGGGGTTCCGTTTGAGATTTTGCAAACCTGTTTGCCATCATCGTTCTTGGGCTCAGACTCGATTTGCTCGACCTCTTCAACAGACTCAAACACCTGGAGAAACAAACCAAAGGGAAGCAAGCTACTCCAGGGAAAGGGCTTTTGGGAAGTGATGAACTATCAGGAAAGAGTGTGAGGGTGAGGAACATCAGTCAAAGAGGAGCTCCTTTGTTATCACATGCAATTTGAAACAAAAAAAAAATCAAAATGTTCAGTGCCCCTATTATGCTATTAGGTTGCCATTTTCACTTTAAAGGTTTATTACTATCTTCTTATAAAGTTGTGACGTAGGGAATATTGTTTCCAGGTCCAAACCCCAAAATGGAGATGTTCAGATATTTCACCGGACTTTGCACCACTGAATGCTTTGTTTCTTTATGTGACTCGATTTTGACTGGGAGACAGCAGCTCTAAAAATTAAGGGATGACTAGTCAATCTGACTATTCCAATTTACTCGTCAAATGGGACATAAGTAATAAAAGGAGTACTAGTTAACCTTGTTTTCATCATTAAATAAAAAGCCTTATTTGGGATGTAAGTTGGCAGTCTTTTGAAGATTTTCATGCTTAAGTCAGAAAAAGTTATAAGCAGAACATACTGTATGTTAAGCTTATCTAAAGTTAATAAAGTAAATAATATCTATGCATTGTGTACCATCAAAGACTACAGAATCCGCAAGACATGTATAGTTTTGAATGGGGAAAAGTGTAAGGATCAACATGGCGAATGAAGCCCCACCTACTAATACAGGAGCCAATCATTGATTGTTATAGACTGACGATTCTCTGTGGGAGAAGCTCAGAACAGACGCGTGCTTTTACAACAGTTTATGTGGTCATTTGATGTTTCCCCATTCAGACAGAACACCCGAGCATACTTCCTAAGAGGCATTTCAAAGATGGCCCCAGAGTAAGGCAAGGTTATTACTGGTGCCACCTACTGGCAAAGAATGATTAGCATTTTCATTCATCCTGCCAACTGTTTTCTGCATTGTATTATATGTAGCATAAGTTCAAAAAGTCAATCCATTATGTTTTTATTCCACATTTTAAAATGACACACTCGAATTTAAATGAAAAATTTCTCAAGTAAGCAAATATATTTAGCCCCTTTGTGTGGATCCTGATTATGCAAGCTGAATTTATAATAATTTAAAGTGTGAAATAATTTTAACAGTTTTTAATGCTTCATGACATGTTGTATTTACTAATTGACAGACATATTTTTAAATTGATATACGAATTTTAGGTTGATATTTAGAGAGAGATTAAACAAACACTGTTCATAAAAATGATAATTTTTACAAATTTATTTAAATGGGAATAAAAATATAAAAAAGAAGCAGACCCACACTTCAACACCCAAATGTTCAAACCAAATTTACATCCTTGTATGAATCCATTGGCAAAAATGACTTTGATTTTCTCAATAATCTCCATTTCATAATACCTCATTTGTCAAGGATTCTCAAACAATTTGTTCAAAGATTTCTTCTTTCTAAAATCGTTCTTTGCCCAATCTCTTGTGTGTGATCCACCACTTATAGCACACTCTGAAAACAAAAGGTCCATTAGCATATCTGAATGCCAGCTCTGGAGGTTTCCTCAGTCCTCAGAGATTTTACACACAGTAACAAAAGCATTGATTTTACCATATCAATCCAAGCAGAGACCACTGGAAGAACTTAATGATTAACTTGAAGCTCAGTAGCAAAAATGAGAAGGGTGTTTCTCATTGATACGTTTAGAGAATAATAATGAATCACACACATTTCTGTTGAGCATATGAACACAATGCCTGATAAGATGTGTTTAGTCACTGAAAATGCCCAAATTTTTTAAATGCACACCCACTTAGTGACTGAATTTTACACTCTTGTGATAAACAAAGCGCAGATACAAAGTATTACGAGTAAGAGGTTTGTTTTGCAGCTTTAGTGACTATAATGGGAGTTTTTGTGCATTAGTTGAGCTTGAATAAATGTTCTCTCTCCACAATAGTTTTAACCTTGATGCGATATTGACAGCACGAACCAGCTAAAGCATAAGGAGCAAAGTAGGCATTGTTCTAGGGCAGCCATTGAAGACTATAGGCTAGCATTATGCAAATTTGTTACAGATTTACACAGGAATTGTGGACAACCTGCAGACATTAGGTCTTATTCACTAATAACTGGGTATGTTTTTTTTGTATTTATATGCACATTTGAACTTCTCACAAAAACAACACAGGCTCCTTGTGAAAATGTACTCCCTCTATACATTTCTGGAGAGCGTGAATTATGTAGCCAGAGCTATGTATGACTGCATTTGGTCTTTAAAGTGAACGTTATGGGGCGATTTGACTTTGCCGACTGCTTTTGTTTCTTTTCGCGATACCTCTGTACAGACAGCTTTTCTGCTGTTACCAGTTTGCCCAGTGTCTTACTGCATACGTTGCTGGACATGAGATGCAGAGCGAAGTTGACTGCAACATACATGCACAGTCTGTAAAATTTGAGTCTGACAAAGAACGGTTCCAGTAAGCAGATAAAACAAAACGGCAAAAAATAAAATAAACAAGCAAATGACAGTGAAAACATGGTAAGAACTGAAAACGTGTTGAAAATCAGGTGGCCGTGAGGGCTTATTCTGGATTGCTTTGAGGAAACTGTTGGTCGGTTTAGTTGGCGGTGTGTGGGTCAATCTGTGCTTTTGAAAACACTATTGGTTGGGTATAGGGAAGGGGGTGGGTGAGGGCTTATTGGTCAGTCAGTCAATCGACAGCAGCTGCTGATGGATTTAAGCGAGAACAGGAGATGTGAATGGCACTAACGAGAGAAATTTGAGATCTAAAAAAAAGTACACAACTACCTCTGGTGGAGTCGCAAAAAACAAAAACTGCAAAAAAAAAAATTGCTCCTGGGACGCATTTCACACTCTACAGAAATGTATACAGCAGTACATATCCATAATGAGCCTAAGTTGTAATGAAGATTTTCTATTCTCTAAAAATGTGCAATGAACATGTCAAGCTATATAACCATCTAGAGATGTATAGATATGTATTTTGAGGAAAAAGGGCTACAACTGGTGGTGTATTTTGAGAAGAAAGGTGACAACTGGGGCTGTCTGTAGAATGGGTGTTCTGCTGAGGAATGTGTGAGGTCACTATTGTTTGGAGCTGCTGGAGAATGAGTTTATGTGTAAAACATTGATAGTATATGTAAAACACACATATGAAGTTTGTAGTTTGTGAGTTAATAAATAAATTCAGTAGTGATGGGGCGAAGACTAGAGGGGCAGTAAGTGGGAATTGTAGAATCCGCAGATGCAGAACCGCTGTGGGTCAGTCATCCTTTTCAGTAAAAGGTTCACATCTATGGAATGCCATGCCTGTTCATTTAAAGTTACAATCAGAACTCCCAGTTTTTTCTGTAAAGCTGAAAGAATGGTTGAAATCTTTACAGCAATGTGAACATTAAGCATTACTCTTTCAGGTTGGTCCCATTTACATTTCTCTTATCCATATGGACTTGCATCTTATGTTTATGGCTCTGTAAATATTGTACATGTTTGCTGTATTGTGTTTTATTCTTGCCGGTTTTCTTTATTATTATTATTATTATTATTATTATTCTTTTTTATAAATGTAAAGCCTAACCAGGGACGAGGGCTGCAAATTAGCTTTATGCTATATGCCCTATGTACACAACATCGGTTATCTTTGTATAACAATGTCAAGTGTATTGTCCCTGTAAAATAAACAAGCAAATAAAAAAAATGAAGAGTGAGTGACATAATCTAAAATTAGTGTACTATCATGGCAATGTATGTAAACACTCAGAAGAGATTGAATCTATGGAGAGATAACTTTGGTTGTGAAAACAGCATTGTAGGGGACAGGGTGCAAAATAACATGAGCACCTAAATATATACTAAACCTCTCAGTAAAGAGAAAACATCCTAAAAAGGTTGGAGTTAAAACAAGACGACCTACAGGTGGGGAGGAGAGAAAACTGTATAAAAATTGTGAAGAAGACAGACACTTTGGATTGTCCTGGGGTAAAAGTAGAGATGGGTCTGCTTATGGAGGTCTCTGCTTGTTTGGAAAATATTCCGATAAAGTATATTCTTCTGATATTCATAACCTCCAGACTAAGGTCTAATTCAGTTAGATATGAAACACGCTTTCAGTTCTGAAAACATGAGGTAAAACTCGCTGCATTTGTTTTGATTTTAGAAAAGACTTTTCAAAAGAGTAGATTGCTTTACATTTTATGATGCTAGCCTAAGCATCCACTGTCCTTTTTCCAGTTGCAGGAATGCAAAATGCGAGGCACAGCAGGAAAGTGCAAGACACGAGGAACATAAACAGTGCAAAACACTTGATGCCAATAGAAAACCATTTAAAAAAAAATAGAACACATTCGATGTGATAGGAGCCTGAACAGCCATTCATCACTCTTAGAAAACACAAGTGTCATGTCTCCAAACACAAGCTGAGACACAATAATCATCCTTTATATGAGGTTATTGTTGAGCAGGTATTACTATTGAGTATGTTCTATATATTTTTTTATACATTTATATATATTTTTAGGGATGCTCCGATTAGGATTTTTGCAGTCAATACTGAGTACCAATACCTGGTCATGGTGATCGGCTGATACAGAGTACCTATTCTGATGCTTTAAGTTTTATGATACGTAAGCGGAGCTCTCTCCTTAGCTAAGAGAATAAATGAATGTTACACATTATCTCTTAAACATGTCTCTTATAACCATTTGCATGTGAACATGATAAAAGTAGGATATTCGGGAGGCTTGTGGAGCTTCTGGAAGAGGTCAAAGGGATGGATGGGACACTAGAGAGGGGCAATAGCTCTGTTTGTGTCACAGCAGCGCAAAACACTGGATATACAATGTTTGTGAAAAAGAGACCATCACTCTCGCAAGTCACGTATAAACAGTTTATGCATATCTGTATCTATATACAGTTGAAGTCAGAATCATTAGCCCCCTTTGATTTTTTTTCTTTTCTAAATATTTCCCAAATGATGTTTAACAGAGCAAGAAAATTATCACAGTATGTCTGATAACATTTTTTCTTCTGGACAAAGTCTTTATTGTTTTTATTTTTTTTTAAAACATTAAGGACAAAATTATTAGCCCCTTTAGGATTTTTTTTTTTCAATAGTCTACAGAACAACCATCGTTATACAATAATTTCCTAATTACCCTAACCTGCCTAGTTAACCAAATTAACCTAGTTAAGCCTTTAAATGTCACTTTAAGCTGTAAAGCAAGTGTCTTGAAAAATTTCTAGTCAAATATTATTTACTGTCATCATGGCAAAGATAAAATAAATCAGTTATTAGAAATGAGTTATTAAAACTACGTTTAGAAATGTGTTGAAAAAAATCTGCTCTCCATTAAACAGAATTTGGGGAAAAAATAAACAGGGGAGCGAATAATTCAGGGGGGGGGGGGTGTATATTTTAGCTGTTGTGACATGAGCACAGTGATTCCTCACACCTCCACAAATCATTTACCTCCTCATGTTTTGTATCTGCTGTATGTAGAAACCAGGTGCACACGTATTTCTGCTCTGCTTATAAAACAAAAGGCTGTGCTTGGTTCATGAGATCGGCACGATCAGCAAGTACCGATCGAGTTTGATTATTGGCCGATACAGATCTCCGGCCGATTGATTGGAGCATGCCTAATATTTTTATACTGTATTTACTTTTCATTCACACTGTGATATGCATATTTAATTATATGTAGGGTTCTTTTTACATGTTTATAAGGCACCGGTGGCAAACTTTGGAATACATTTTAGTATTTAAGTTTTGATGAATCATGATTTATTCGTGAAAACGTCCGTGTGCACACTTCATGCATAAATTTGCATGCGCTTGGTTCATGAATGAGAACCAATATATTGATTTGTTATTTGAGAATTACCTCTTATATTCACAAACATTATAGGCTGCATGAAAAGTAATATTTGAAATGGCAAAACAGGGGCACTTTAAGCAAATGCACTTTAAGTATTGGCTGTAAAATTCAGTCTGAGGTTTACCTGGGTGCTACTACTGGAGTCGCTTTGAAGCCTGGAATCTCTTTGCCTGTCAGAACTACAGCTTTGCGAGGACTGAATGACAAACACAACAAAAATCCCAAAGTAAATATGGCATAAAATCAAAAGCAAATCTCAGTCTGGAATCTAAAATCCATCGTAAATTGCAGCCAAGGTCGTTTTGATCTCGAAAAGTTCCTGCACTCACCTCATTACTGATAGTGGAGTCGCGGTGCATTATTCTCTGTGTGGTGCTGTCCATACTTGCCCCAGATGAACATTTGGCTAATGCCACAGCATGCTGTTCTTTCTCTTTCTGCTTAACAATGGCTTCGCAACCCAGCCATTCACTCATAGTCTGTTCATAGCACGCTCGCATCTGCTCATCCACCTGCAGAAAATCAGATGTTTTAGAGACGGCAGCATGCAGAAAGAAGCGATTATCTTACAACGAACGCCGGAAGATAACAAAAAGGAAAGCTTTGATTCACAAACCATCTGAAATCCAATTAACCCTGCTTTGGAAAGAAGCGGACTGAAAAATTAAACGCTTGTCACATTTGTCAGAACTAAGATAAGGCAAGTAATTGGATGTTGTGTTGGCTGGCATATTTCAGGGTAATCAATTGGAAGTTTGTAGAGAGCAAGAACTTCAAAAGATAGTTCACCCCAAACTGTAAACCCTGTCATCATTTATTCACTATTTACTTGGTTTTAAACCTGTTTGAAATTCTTCTGTTCTGTTGAACACAAAAGAAGATATTTTGAAGAAAGCTGGGACCCTGTAACCATTGACTTCCCTAGTAAGTGTTTTTCTACTATAAAAAAAGGAAATTGGTTAGAGCCTGTACAGGTTTTCATCTCTCTTCAAGATATCTCTTCAATGTTCAACAGAATAAAAGAAACCCATAAAGGTTTGGGACCACTTAAGGTGGGTGAATAGTGAGTAAGTTTTCTTTTTTGGTCAAACTTTACTTTTAACATGGCCAAAATATTAAAATCAGTACAAATGCACAGATGTGTTCTGGCTAACTTGCCTACATCAGGGTGTCAATTGGAGTTTACACAATCAATATGTCACGATTACCTAATTAGATCTTCGAACAGTAAATAAAAATACAATATAAACCCAACAATTTCAAAATAATAAAATCACAACATGGAAGCAATACTGCATAAATCTAAAATTCAAAATATGCAATTTTTTGTTTAACTTTTGAATTCTTAACTATATTATACTATATAGTACATACTAGTAATGCGCTACTGTAACATTACTTTTGACAGTAACTAATACTGTAACACATTACTTTTTAAATATATGAATAATAATAATAATAATACTAATAATAATTCCTTACATTTATATAGCGCTTTTCTGGACACTCAAAGCACTTTACACATTGGAGCAATCTCCTCATCCACCACCAGTGTGTGAAGCATCCACCTGGATGACGCGATGGCAGCCATATTGCGCCAGACCACACACCACACACCAGCTGATTGGTGGAGAAGAGATAGATTAATGAAGCTAACTGTGATATGGGGATGGTTAGGAGGCCATGATGGACAAAGAGTCTCTTTCCTGGGATTTTTAACAACCACAGAGTCAGGTCACAGTCTCATCTGAAAGACGGTGCTCACTGAGGAGTATAGAGTCCCTGTCACAATACTGGGGTGTTAGGACCCACACAGACCGCAGGTTGGGCACCCCCTGCTGGTCTCACTAACACTACTTGTGGCAGCAACCCAGCTTTTCCATGTGGTTTCGCATCCAGGTACTGACTGGGGCCAGCTCTGCTTAGCTTCAGTGGGTGACCATTAACTTCGTAATTAACTCCTTTACCGCTAAAATATGATCCGTTTGTCCGTTATTTGGTTAATTAATTAATTTTGGCTGCAGTCTGGCCTACATCTTCCAGTTTATAGCGGCAGCATATTGTGGGATTGATGGATGCCAACCAATTACCGTTAAGAAAATGCATCATGTACGAGGCGCCAGACTGGACAAAAGTCAAGCGAAAGCAGAGAGGCAGAATGCACTTGAGGTACACCAAGTGCATGCGTGAGAGAGACAGAGTGCGCCCGTGAGAGACCGAGTGCATGCAAGAGAGGCCAAGTGTGCACGCAAGAGAGACCCAATGAGTGTGAGGTAGACCGAGTGTGCGGGCGAGATATACCGAGAGACTATTAACGTTACTATTATTAATTACTACTACTTACACGACTATGTCTAAAATAAATAAGCGCACATTTGTTATCTGTATAACAAAAGTGATTAGTTTAATAGACACAATGACACATTTCTGTTAGAATTCAGAATCCGTTATTTAAATGTATAGTGTTGTATTGCTCAGAAAAATGCTGTGCTTTTTTTTAATATAGTTTTACATATTTTTATAGCTGTATACAACAACAACAGATAGCAATTTTTGGTGTCAAGTTTTACCAAAATAGATTTTGAATGAAAATTCAGATTGTTTGCTTTTATTTATTTCATAAAGGTTTTGTGTTTGTTGTATATTGTTGCGAGATTTCATACTCAAGCTGTGAAGGAACGTTTAAAGGTTAAATACAACTTTTATGATGCTGACTCAACTTTAGTTTTTGCTTTTGTTTCTGAATATATTATTCAGCTGCTTTATCACCTTGTGATATTTTTTTTGTGTGCTGCTGGTTTGATTAAATAGTGTTTAAAAATGACTTTTTGCATAAAGCTGTGGTCACACTAAACTTTTCTTCCCATAGACTTCCATTCATACGCGCGTGAATGCGTCAGACCGGAAATGCAAGGTTGTGCGACAAGTTTCATCATTCTCTGCGTTGAAAAGTTCATGCTTGGTGAATTCTAACCTGCAAAATTGCCTCACATGATAGTGTGAGACCAATCGAAGATCAAAACATGGATAGAAATTTTAAACATGGACCAATCGCTCGCTTTTTTCAATGTCTAATCATCTTGTTTAATTCTGCCCCTTTTTGCAGCACCATACAACAGAATTTTGCCTGCTCAAACTCTAATGTGAGTTTGAGCATGCCTAAGTCTAGTTTTGTGTTTTAGTTATTAGAATGCAAATTTATTAAAAACTGTGGAGCTGATCAACAGTGCATTTTCCATGCAGCCCTTAAGTGATATTAAGTGAAGTTATAAGGGCATTAATGGAAGCATTAAAAATGTTTTTTGGAATAGGAACTGAAAAATTACTTTTAACAGTAATGCATTACTTTTTGGTGTTGATTTCGGGTACAATAAAAGCAGTTTTACATTTTTTAAAAACAATTTTAAGGTCAAAATTATTAGCCCCTTTTTCCGATAGTCTAATGAACAAACCATCATCATACAATAACTTCCCTAATTACCCTATTCTGCCTAGTTAACCTAATTAAGCCTTTAAATGTCACTTTAAGCTGTATAGAATTGCCTTGAAAAATATAGTCAAATATAATTTACTGCCATCATGGCAAAGACAAAATAAATCAGTTATTTTAAATGAGTTATTAAAACTATTATGTTTAGAAATGTGTTGAAAAAAAAAAAACTTCCCTCTGTTAAACAGAAATTGGGGAAAAAATAAACAGGGGCGTTAATAACACACACACACACACGCACGCACGCACGCACGCACGCACGCACGCACGCACGCACGCACGCACGCACTCACACACTCTCACACTCTCACACACTCACACACTCACACACTCACACAAATGTTTTAATCATTATCTTTGATTAACTGTGTGGAGATTTTATTAGGTAATCATGTCATGTGACATATTGATTGTTTATGTGATGCATTGATTGTGTCTGTACACTGACGCACTTATCAAAGCAAGTAAGCCGTAAGGCTTCTGTGCATGTGTGCTGTTTTAATATATTTGTGTTTACACACATTATGCTAATAAAGGCTTTTTAACTTCATTCATTAATTTTATTTACGGCTTAGTCCCTTTATTAATCTGGGGTCACCACAGCGCAATGAACCACCAACTTATCCAGCATATGTTTTACGCAGCGGATGCTCTTCCAGCTGCAACCCATCTCTGGGGAACACACATACACTCTTTCTTTCACACACATACATTAAGGACAATTTTAGCTTACCCAATTCACCCGTACCGCATGTCTTTGGACTTGTGGGGGAAACCGGAGCACCTGGAGGAAACCCACGCGAATGCGGGGAGAACATACAAACACAGAAATGCCAACTGACCCAGCCGAGGCTCAAACCAGCGACCTTCTTGCTGTGAGGCAACAGCACTACCTACTGCTCTACTTTGCCTGGCTTTTAACTTTCTCAACAATATTTTGAGTACCTTGAGTTGATCATTAGCTTGCTGAATTAAAAGAATAACGCATCCAAAGAGCACAAATACAGAGCTAACCCTTTAGTTTCTTCTATATGTTTTTTGGAAGTTACTATGGTTTTATTACTTAAAGGAAAAGTTTTAATAATAAAAAACAAAACTTACGTCTTTTCTCTCTGTCTCCGACATTCCAAACTGGTAATGACCCAACAGGAAGGGCCAAACCTCTTTCCGTAAAGAAGGCTCAACTCCACCGAAATAAACTAGCCGCAGCAACTCCTTTTCTTCATAGGTCTGCCAAAAAAAGCAAGTACACAATGACTCTAAAACAAGTCAAATCCCTTAAAAGAACAAAACACAGTCTTTAAATGTATTACCATGCAAATTTGTCCACTCAATCAAATCAATATGCACTATACAGGTTTTAGTCAATTAGTCAATGGCCAATATATGCACACTAAGGATCACAACCATAAGGCTGCGTCTGTATGGATTTTATATTGATTTGCATGCTTTAGCGCCGTCACTCTGGCACTCAGGCTCTCAGCATTAGTCACCCAAACATATTGTTTATGTGATGAGAATGAGAGAACCGCGATTAGGGACAAATGAATATTAATGAGTGTCTGGCAAAGACGCTCATTTAAATGAGGCTGCTCTGGACTCCAGGCGGGTTAGTGTGTGTGTGTGTGTGTTTGTGTGCACTTACACTGCAGTCTTGAAGAAACTTCTGCCACACTTCAGTTGTGAGGCCACTATAGGCATCACTGGGCACATCTGGCTCCACAATAGTGTGATTGACCAGCCCAGACAGGTGAGTGCGAACCGTGGACAGGTGACGACAGTACGCCAGCCCTGAGAAAGCAAAATATGCTTTTGGTTGATTGAATGAGAGAGACATTTGAGTATGTGAAGGTCATCTTTGATGGAAATAAGACGGTGTTTTGAGGCTGTAAATGTCTGAGTAATAAATACGAACATCCGTAGAAAGCCCGGGAGATGATTTGGTTCTTCATATTGTCACACAGCAACTTCAGAGGGGTCCTGCAGAAGAGATGTTTTTTTTTAAAATAAATATTTAACTGCTATAATTTAATCTAGGTGTATGTTTTATACATGCATATTTACTTTTGCACAGAATATTTAATCAATTAATAGTAACACAGACATTTGAATGTGTCCTGTTTGTTATTATTTTGCACTCCTTGCCACCATGTGCCTTTAAGTGTATAAGTATTGTTTCCAATTTTTATTTTTACTTATATATTTATATTATATTAAATTAGCTGGAAACCGCAAATAAATAATGTCAAAGTTAGTAAAAACTGTGGAAATAGTGTATAAAGCAAGATTTATCTTGGACAATAAATGTTATATATATATAATCATATATAATATATAACAATGTATATATTATATATAAATAATATATTATATTAAAATTAACATATATTTACACTCTTATGTTGCCATATATAAGTAATTGTGTTAAAATTTGTGGGAATAAAATCTAATTTTTATGACAACAAAAATTGTCTGTATGTGGTGTGAAATTATGAAACAGTCTAGAACAGATTCTCAAACCATGTCAGGATATTAATCAATTTAAAAAGTTGTATAAATATATTTTATTAAAGGAATATAATTATGAATAGAGGTGATTGAAAAAGGATAAAATGAGAAAGATATGATGAAATTTCAATGAATGGCTGTTTGCAATACTATGCATTTTTTGGGCCTATGTTATAAAATGTAAATGTACACATGGAATCAAACATGTAATATGTCAAACATGCCAAAAAGATAAAATAGGTCTCAAGTAAAAAGAAGAAATAAGGTGAAGTAATAGATGAATGATGTGTGTGGTAATGGAGTGGGGAAAATAATAAGCTTGTGCTTCATCCTGCTCCATTCCAACCATGTTGAATATTTTTTTTCTGTAAATTGTTTTTTTTAAGTATGTTATTTTTAAATTCTACTTTTTGTATTATTATTATCTGTTATTCACCCAGAGTCTGAGAGTATATCAAAATAATCTATGACAAAAAATCATTTGATGAAAAAATGATCACAGTCCTAAAAAATTCATTTATTTATTTTATTCATTCATTTTAAACAAATACTAAATCATTTTAAATCAGTGACACTTTACAATAAGGTTGTGTTAGTTAATGCTAGATAATGCATTTACTAACATGAACAAACAATGAACAATATATTTATTACAGTATTATTTCTTGTGTGTCAATGTTAGTTAATGAAGAGAAGGTTGTTCATTGTTAGTTCACGGTTAGTTCATGGCGCATTAACTAATGTTAACAAGCATGAATTTGAAACTTAACAATGAATTAGTAAATGCTAAACTGTGATTGGTAAATGTTATAAAAGTATTTTTCTTAATTAGTTCATGTTAGTAAATACCCTAAGACAAAAACAACAACAACAATTGCCAGAATAAGTATGTTGTTTAATTTCATTAAATGATCAGTTATAATGATGGAGCATTTTCACCATTTTGTTTTACATTTTTTCACAGAAGTCATTTGAAACAATGAAATAAACTTCACTTTTATATGGCTTTTAAACTATATATAAAATGTGTTCTACTTTTTAACATTTGAAATAAAAATCACAATGTGACTTATCATTTTTAAACAATAAACAAGGCATGCAGAGCATGTCTCTTGGGTTCAATAGAGTCAAATATTATGTTGTACCTTTCATGGTTGCATCCATTGGGCTGTGCTCCATCAGAGAAACTATTCTGCGAGCAGGAAGAGCACGATGATTTCCTTGGTGTCGGGTGCCACATGTTTGCTCCCTGATCTATCAATTCAGGTGCCACTACCACACAAAAACATATACATAGATCTGATTACTTGATGTTTACAAAAAAAGTTCTTATGTAGCCAGAAGCAGAGCAACATGAACCCACAATTAGACCCAACTAAACAACACAACCCATATAGAAATCTGATACAGTGAAATACACACAAATTAAATATGACACGCAGGTTTCATATTTGGATTTCACGTATATAAAGTACGTATCATATATGCAACATGTATTTCAAAATATTGCAAAAATGGCTACTTAGTGCTTGCATATAATTTTTTCAACCACTGAAATTACAAATTTGTACATACACTCACGGCCACTTTATTAGGTACACTTGTCCAACTGCTCGTTAGTGCAAAGTTCTAATTAGCCAATTACATGGCAGCAACTCAAATGCCTTTTTGATGCCAGAAAACTGAAAGAAAGGCAACAGTAACTCAAATAACCACTCATTATAACGAGATATGCAGAAGACCAACTCTGAAAGCACAAGTTTGAGGCGGATGGGCTACAGCAACAGAAGACCACACTGTCTTCCACTACTGTCAGCCAAGAACAGGAGACTGAGGCTACAATTCACACAGGCTCACCAAAATTGGACAATATAAGATAGGAAAAATGGTGCCTGGAATGATGAGTCTCGATTTCTGCTGCGACATTCTGAATTTGGGTCAACAACATGAAAGCATGGATCCATCCTGCCTTATATTAACAGTTCAGGCTGCTGCTGGTGGTGTAATGGTGTAGGCACACTTTGGGCCCATTAGTACCAATTGAGTATCATGTCAATGACACAGCCTACCTGAGTATTGTTGCTGACCATGTCCATCTCTTTATGAGCACACTGTACCCATCTTCTGATGGCTACATCCAGCAGAATAACGTGCCATGTCATTAAGCGCAAATCAACTCAGACTGGTTTCCTGAACATGACAATTAGTTCACTGTACTAAAATGGCCTTCACAGTCAGCAGATCTCAATAAAATACAGCGCCTTTGGGATGTGGTGGAATGAGAGATTTGCATTATCGATGTGCAGTCGACAAATCTGCAGCAACTGCGTGATGCTATCATGTCAATATGGACCAAAATCTTTGAGGAATATTTCCAGTATCTTGTTGAATCTATGCCTCGAAGGACTCAGGCAGTTCTGATGGCAAAAGGGGGTCCAACCCGGTTCCAGTAAGGTGTACCTAATAAAGTGGCCGGTGGGTGTGTATGAAACCCAAACACGAACTTGTATGGCATACACTAAATTTGCACATATTGCCATATATATGATTTATATGTGGGAAGAAAACAATGCAATTACAAAGGTCAGCATAGATTTGATAAAATACCAATGGCTTTGACACTCAAAATCTACAGGTACCCATTCCAGGTCAGATTTAAAAAGACACCTGGTTACAAACACATAATAAACGACGTACATTTTAAAACCATGTAACCATTTGCCCACAATTGAACAAGGGTCACTAAATTTCACTGCGGGACGACTCCTAAACAATCAGAAAACTCACACTGGCAACTAAGTGATTGCTTGCAGGTGAAAGCCATAAAAGCAAGCATAAAGCAGCAGCAAGAAGTTGGCCCACCAGACAGACACATGAACACACAAATGAGAGGTGACAGGGAGAATTACAGCTGGGCTCAGGGGAGGATGGAGACTCTCCCGGGCTGCTGCGGTGGTGCTTTGGCATCACCAGTGTCTGGCATTTAGGAGGCCAAAGTGCCCTCGAGTTCGGAGACAGATGAGAAGAGTGGGTAATAGTCACTGTAATGAGTCAAAACAGCTCAGTAAAACCAAAAGAATGATGGTGCATACAAATGGACAAAAGCAAAAATGGCATATAATAATATGATGGATATGAGAGGGCCTTTTTTATTTTTCCACTAATTTAATAACTATGGATGGGCATTATAACCAAAATTAGTTTTTCAAGATATATTAATGATACATTTCATGATACAGTTCTTTACATGCGCTGTTATTATAGAAAATCAACAAAAATATACTTTTTTAAAAAATAAATAAACTAAAATATTTTACAAATGTAAAAAACTACACCTTTTTCTTCTTTCATTCGGATGTAATTAAATATAGTAGGGATGCACAATATTGGATTGTTGCTGATATTTTTAAGCTCTTTTTGGTTGAGTTGATGCTGATATCTTTTCTATTAGCATGTTTTTGAGAAGCGTTACTTCACTGGTTAATGGGGCATATGCACAACTAGTGTTTTTCAGCCACCGATAAACTTCTGGTAAAAAGTCAATGTGACTTTTTAATTTCATAAGGTTCCTTTTACAACATCTATGTTGTAATATATTTAAAATATAACCAGTTAAATAGACTTGAGCATTGATTTAGTTGTTCAAACATAAAACAAAATAAAGAGCATGTAAATGCTAGCGCAGTCAGTACGGTGGCACAGTGGGTATCACAATCGTCTTTAAGGAAGAAGGTCGCTGATTTAAGTCCCGGCTGCGTCAGTTGGCATTTCTGTGTGGAGTTTGCATGTTCTCCCCTTTTTCGCATTGGGTTTCCTCCAGGGTCTCTGGTTTCTCCCACAGTCCCCCACAGGTGAACTGAATAAGCTTAATTAGACGTGGTGTATAAGTGTGAATCCAAGGGTGTTTAGGTGTTTCCCAGTGATGGGTTGCAGCTGGAAGGGCACCCGCTGCATGAAACATATGCTGGATAAGTTGGCAGCTCATTCCGCTGTGAGGACCCCTGATTAATAAAAGGACTAAGCCGCAAAGAAATTGAATGAATAAATTGTGAAGACATTCAAAGTCTGAGTGAGTCTAAGACTCACTTTATATTGTAAATCAGTCAGGCAGTGAAGATAGCTGATTTTATTAAAAATCAGATCCTAAACATGGTGATTTTGTAATGGAGCGACAGAGGTCTGCACCCGACCAGATTTCTTGCAGCGCGGGAATACATTTCCGAATAAAGCGCGGGAGCGGTCGATAACTGGTGTAGTTTGAACAGGAGCGTGCGGTCTAACAATATTGCTCCCAACTCCCGAGCGAGTGAGCACGCGCATGTGTGTGAATGAGAGAGCGTGATGGTGTGTTTAGCTTGATTGTTGCTCTCTATGTGTGTGTATGTGTGTGAATGAGAGAGAGAGAGCTTGGTGCTGTCTCTGTGTGTGTGTGTTTGTGTTGGTGTGTGTGTAAATGAGAGAGAGAGCTTGGTGCTGTTTATGTGTGTGAATGAGAGAGAGCGTGATGCTGACTGTCTGTGTGTGTGTGTTTATACAGACAGCTTGTTATAGGCTGTCTGGACTCTGTATCGCTGGGAGGTTTTCGGTCTAAAACCTGACGGGAGCGGGATTTAAAATTTAGTCCTGCGCAGATCTCTAACTGGAAGTGCTTGAGCTGGCTGACTGAAAATTAAATGTCTGTATGCATACACCCCATTTACAGAATCAGGTTTGAAATTTTTATTTCCCATAAGTCTTTACTTCTAACATTAAATGAAAATCAAACTTGTTGTTTTATGACTCCAACTGATGCTTTATTCTTAGAAAAAAAATTTTAATTTAAAAATTTTTTTAAATCAACCTGGTTCATCTTTAACACAGTAGCTCCAGAATAAAATTCTCATAGGGTGGGCATTAGGACCCAGCAGGAGGCTGCTTGGGAGTGATATTTTAAGAAAAAGGATTACTAAAAAAAGATACTGAATTAAGTTTAGTCTTGATCTTCAGTCTTAGTCTTGTTTGATATATCGGTCAGAATATAGAAAAAAGACTTATAGACTGTGACACCAATGCTACAGTCAATAAGCCAATCTGTTGTCCTATATTCTGATCAATATATCAAACAAGACTAAGCATTTTATGACACAACTTGATTTTATTTGTGTATTTTACTTTTGTTTTCCCAGTCTAATGTGAATCTAGTCATGTTACCAGGCAGGCATTAGGACCTGAGGGTGGCTATATCGCTACACAATATTGAACATCAAGTTATTCTGTACACACATTGGCAGTGATGTTGATAATCCAAAACAGGCAGTTTAAAATAGCCGGTAAAATTTCAACTCATATTGTCAACCAGTTCTTAGTACAAGTGCTTAAGTCATTGCTTGCTCTTGCTCTGACCCATGCACTTATGTTAGCCACACCCACTTATTTACATATAATGGTTGACTATTTATTGTGATACATACCATCATACCGCCCAGCTCTAATAAGGACATATGCAATACTGATGACATGTCCAAGCCTCTACTTGTTGATAATTAAGAAAACTTTTAACGTCTAGTCATATCACACATTAAAGCAAATCTTCTACACAGCCATTCACTATAGCCACTACAAGACCTGCCGCATCCCACACACCAATATTTGAATGGTATTTAAAAGATGAATCGCAGTCTGACCATCTGGCCAGTAGACACTGATATTACGGTACAATCATGAATTTTAATATAATTACTGCACAGTGTGAGTGTGTATCAATACCATTTGTTGTTAGCTTTTGGCATCTAATAGAGCTTCTGGACTGCGATGCGAGCGGATTGGCTCAAAAACAAGATTTAGTCACTTACCAAATTCTGACTGGCTGTTTGGGAAAACAATGCGGAAGACATAATCTGTCGCTTCTTCCTCTTCTTTGTCCGAGACTGACTCTGACGATCCTTGAGGACATCTCTTTTTTAGCTTAGGAAATACTTTACCCTAGAAAAAACAAGAGTGAAGCATGGGTTCGAGATATAATGACTGTGCAAACAAGCAAAACGCAATCTAGAACATAATTAGGCGCAAGTAATGGCCAATTATTTACGCCGTTCGCAAACAAAATGAATTGTAATTGACAGATTAATCAATCAAGCCCTACAAATTACACTACAGCGAGGGACTGTAATTCATCTAAATAATACGCGAACAATTCATTTAGCATCTCAAATGTAGGTAGGCAATGTAGGTCAGCGTGAGAGGAATGAGAGCTTGGAAAAAACCTACAGAAATATTAGTGCAGTGTTTCTCAAGGACCTGGCTACTGGCTCTGAACATTTTCCAAGTCTCCTTAACCAAACACACCTGATTTAGATCATCAGCTCATTAGAGACTTAAAGACCTATAATGGGTGTGACAGACAAAGGAGACATCCAAAACAAGCAGTGTTGGTGGTCCTCCAGGAATGTGGTTGAGAATCACTGTAGAATACTAGTTTAAAATGCTAGAAAGTTTGTGGATGGATCAAATAAGATCAAAATATGGTGAGATAATAGAAATATTTAACATTTATAATATACATGTTTAATAAATGCTACATATCCTAATGGAAAATACAAATGTCTCAATTTATACTTGTATGTATAGACCTTTTTCTTCGCCCCACCGATAAACGGCTTCCAGTTGGATGCTTTAAGCTTCTGTTTAGAATTGTCATCAGCTAGATCAGTGTTTCTCAACCATGTTCCTTGGGGACCACCAATATTGCATGTTTTGGATGTCTCCCTTGTCTGTCACACCCATTACAGTTCCTTCAGTCTCTGCTAATGAGCTAATGATCTAAATCAGGTGCACTTGGTAAATAAGACAAGGACTATTTCTCAGTATGCGTTCTTCAGTGATCTTGTGTCCTTGTGTTCTCGTGTAATGTCATCATCAACTACCAAAGTTCAGTTCCAAAACTCAAAATCGCAAGAACGGATGATACGTGAAAGTTCCCAGATGTGTTCTTGATATCGAGGATGCACCGATGCAGAGCAAAATGTGCTCGAAAAAGTCCCATAGGTCATTGCAGCTGAGGTGGGAAGTGCAGCATTTTATATAGACATATTTTTAAAGTTTAGAGATAAAACTTATTTGTGTCATGAGTTGCCGTATATATTTATGTGTGTTTTTAAACAATAAAAATCATTCTAAATCATTTAAATGTTTAGCAGTTTAATAGTAACTTAGGTAATATTTAATAGGTTTATACTTGTAACTCAATGTCGGGACAGATTCACACACAGCCGCTAGATGGCGCCACTAACGCGGTTAGTTCTCTTGTCCACAAAATAAAACTTTCCCTGTAACTTAGTCGACTCTTTATTCACCTTATTCTCAGCTGTCGAGTGGGCGCTGCGATTTGAATCTTTTTGTCTCGCGACTTCCGGTCACATTCACTTCCATTCATTTTTTGACGTTAACAACTGCTAATTACGCTGCTTGATGTTGCAATTTAATATTTTCTTATTATATTATGCTACTTGGTCTGTGTAGTCATGCAAACATTTGTTTGTTGAGCAAGTAGTTTGGCCATTTTCTGCCGTTTATTATTCCTAGTCATTTCTCCCATAGGCGACTGATCGGAAGTTCTAAGACAATCGCAAAAACAGGCGCACTTCCGCATTTTAGAATAAGGTCAATTCCAATGTGATAATAAACAGCAAGTCAGTCAACAATTCGAACAGTAAAATTCAATTCCAAAACTCAAGACCGCAAAACGAAGTTTCCTTAAAATAAACATTACTATGAACACATTTCATTCAAGGAATAAACACAATAAGGGTTTATATTAGCTAAAAATCGTATAAAATTTTTAAAATTTGAATTGTGCAATATATATTTGTAAGGTATATATGCATAGTATACATAGTGAAAAGAGGAATGTTTATGTTATGTTTTTAATTTTGTAATGTTTAAATAATTTCCTGTTTAAAAAATGTGTAAAGGTCATGTGACCATCAGGAAGAACGCAGCATCTCATTTCTCACAAGACGCGTTCTCTGTTCTCGTGGTCTTCCGAGTTAGTTCTTCCGAGGTAACTTGGCAAGATCAATCTCCACGAGAACACAAGTCCGTTCTCTGCTTTCTTGGAATTGAGAAACAACCACAAAAATGTGCAGAGCTGCTGATCCTCCATTAACGTGGCTGAGAACACTTTTCCGTAAAATTTATCCGGAAAGGGATTGTGTGTGAATAGGCTTTTTTTTTTTAAAGTAACGGTAAATTAGTTCTGGCAATATTCTGGAAAGAGAAGTTGTAACATTCTAGATATATATAATTTGCCTGAAAGCTGCTTTGTGTGGACACAGAAGAAAAATTGCCGGAAAGAGCGTGTTCACGTCTTGAATGCGCTGACGTAAGATGTCTACTCCAGCCAATTCGAACATTCAGATGCATTCACATTCGCGCTGTTTATGAAAATAAAACACTTTGAATATTTTTCCAGACCCATTTAGCTGTTAGATGTTAGTCAGATAACGTTTCTATGTTCTTTCTTAATGCCAACTGTGTAAAAACGATTGATAAAATGCTTATAATAAACTGCTGTTTGTTTACCTTCAACCTCTGCTTCAGTTGCTTGACGCGTGTGTATTTGAAGCAGCAGGGGAGTGCCAGCACACACATATTATGTACATCTCGACATGCCAAAGTGTTTCTCCATATATTTTCATTGAAGTTGTTTACAATATTTATCCATCCACAAAATTTGTAATTTAGTCATATGTGTAAACATTTAGCACCAGTTTGCGCTTCTGCCTTTGGGACAAAGAAGCTGCATGAATGCTAATGCTTTAAATAAAATTAAAACTATCAACAAAAGCCTGACCTCTATTATGTTTATAAATACAAGCACAGCTTTCTTTTCGGAAAGTCCCTTTATTAATCAGGGCTCGCCACAGCGGAATGAACCACCAACTTGTACAGCAAATGTTTTAAACTATTTCTAACTAGTAATATTTTAGCGATTAGTTTTTCACCTTTCCTCTTTGGGACCACAGTGGTGGGTCTAATTGGCCGTGAGGCAGCAGACCATTTTCCAGACAGGAGAGGAACTGAAGAAGATGACCACCACGAGGAAAACGAAGCGGAGGTCTCTGAATCCCATCCTGACTAACCAGAACCACTGTTCCCCCACAGTCCACTTCAGACAAAAACACATACACCACACAATTATTATTCATCACTATATTTACTGTATGTAGGACTAGTAATGAATTGTGTCCATGATCACACATGCTGCATTTCCATTACCCTTCAAATTGAGCAAACTTAAACTGCAATTTGGAAAATAAATGATTCGCTACACTAAAATGTAAACAGGATCTACAGGTCACCTGGGGGCGTATTACAGAAAGATACTAACTTTAAAATCTTCACATATCCATTTGGTAACCCTGGTAATTTCAGCTAGGACAAGATTTAACAAATTTTTAGGTCTTAAAAGTCTTAAATGACCTGAAATATTGTGTTTTAAGTCTTAAATTAATTTAAACTGGTCTAATTTTGCTTTGCCCAAGTAAAGCTACTCAATCAGGCCGACATCCATCCAATCACCAACAATGCATCTCAAATAAAATCTTGTTTTTTATATTTAAGTTTTTTTATGGCAAAGATACAATTCGCCACAGCTGTTAGACACTTTTACAGCCAAATCCCCAAATGAAATTCTCTAATCAGGAAAAGAAAACTAAAAATAATTATACGATTCCTCTTGATAATACGGGGTTGTTTGAACACACGTGTGTAGGAACAGCTGATGGTGGCCATAGCAACAACAAACGGCAGTGGATCGCAAACTCAAAAATGCATTTAAATCTGTAAACAAAGCAGCACACGTTGCGTTTTCAACGTAGTTTTAGACGTGATATGAGAATACAAAAAGTTAACCAGATACACTACAAGCAGTTACAAGTAACAAAACACAATTAAATACATCATTTGCAAGCTAGAGAAAACAAGGAGGCAGCCATTTTAATCGCTCTTACTTACACTTGTGAAATGGAGGAAGAAACTGATCCATGAACTGTGTACTGTAAAGTTCCTGTCAAGCTCTGACAAAGTCCCATGGATCAATAGTTTTTCTGATCCTTCCTTTAACAAATGGCTGACAAATCCCCCATTGTAAGCGTGTAGTTTGGTGAGGCACTCGTCACAAAAATGACGGGAACACAGCACAAGGCTGGGGACATAATGCTGAGGAATTTTTGCAAAAAAATGTTAAAACTTTAATTACTGCCTCTTCACAGCCTCATCTTTGGGTAGAGAAAGTAACACCAACTTTCACTCACACTTCAGAGCACAGGGTCATCATGACATGATTCGACAACGATTTGTCATAGGCTGCGTCCGAAACCGCATACTTCCATACTATATAGTACGCTAAAATCAGTATGCGAGCCGAGTAGTATGTCCGAATTCATAGAATTCGAAAATTAGTAGGCGAGAAGTACCCGGATGACTTACTACTTCCGGCGAGATTCTGAAGTGCGCATCCCATGCACGCTGCACTATCCCATAATGCCCCGTGAGAAAAATAATGAATGGAAGTGTGGCGACGCAACTGACGCAGGTAGGTCACGTGACCATGATAAAATGGCGGATGTAGTATGTCCGAATTCCATTCATACTTTTCACATTCATACTGTATAGAACGTACTTTTCTGACGGCCGAGTAGTACGTTTAAATTCAAATGCAGTACCTACTGAGTAGTAGGCGGTTTCGGACGCAGCCATAGTGTTTGTCTTATTTTTTTTCTTTCTACAGTGTTTGTGGGCGGGGCCAGGTGGTTCAATTTTCCCTGGTCTGCAGGCGCAACAAATAGCTTGAGTTCCTTATCGACGTCACACTGACAAGGCTAAAGTTGTGATTCATTCGAACAACTATGAGTCGACTTTTTTATAGATGAATCTACAGTTTTAAACAACGTGCACTTTCAGATTTAACCCTTAGCTGGATATTTCCGAAACGGAAAAAAAAAGAACAACAACTTATAATTGTGCTGTAATTTTAAGTGGAGTTACATTTATTGATGATTGAAAATGTAGTCTCTTGAAGATCCCTGAAGATATTACATTTTTATGACAAATCACAAATAAACAAAGATAGATATTGATATAGAGTACATAGAAAAGAGATATGATTTTTTGTAGATAATTTAAAACATCATATCTTAAGTTAAGACCTAAGATAAGAAATGTTCTGTAATACTCCCCTGGAGTACATAAATATCCCATGATCATTCTATAAAGACTGTGTTTATTTGTGGAACTTGGCTCCCTTGATGCATCCATTGATGTCACCCCCACCCCCATAGTCCAAAATAAATGTGCATTTTTTTAAATAACAAATTTTACATTGGTTATCTACAACATATTTAAGTAAGGGACATCATTTATGTTATATTAAGCCACACAGGTCTAAATACCTGTAGAGTATTTTAAAGGGTTTCTGTTTACACCCTAGGGAGCATGGTTTAATACTTAAAATAATTGTGCTGAAACTTTATAGACACATTATTGAGGTATCTAAGAGTTATAATACACCTTATAAAAATGATAATATAACCTGTTTAACTGTACCAAACATATGAATCATCCTAATATGTGAATTATACCCATGACACAGCTTTTACAATAAGGAATTATTCATTGCCATTATTAGCTGAATTACATGGCTTCATAATGTGAGCAAAGCCTCACTTTAAATTGTCATCTCTCTCCAAAAGCAATTACGTTCTGAATAATTTTGCTCCCTCTTAACGGTCGGCTGATCTTGTGCCTGGATAAATATGAAAAGGGCAAGAACAATTGAGAATATTGGCTGAATATTTAAGTACTGTACACCCGAGTGGATTTACAGTGCCAAAAGAGACCAGATACTGATTAATGTTGATGTTAGATATGCTTTTAACTAACTTAAATAATTCAATTTTCCACTACTTTTAACTCTGAATATTGTACAGTACAATTTCTTACTGTGTGTGTTAAATGTGTATAATTTATTTAAACTGAACTTTCAGATGTATGAACGGATACGAAAATGCATCATGTGTGTCATTTGTCTGCCAGCTGGCTTTTTCATGTACTGGCACAATGTCACCTACCCTGCTGATGACAGTGCAAATACACAATCTCCTCAAGGCGGATAGTCATGGCATAGTCCCAGTAAACACTGCAGGAGAACACAGACTTTTTAGTGGCTTGTGACCAGCATAACTGAAAAATATAGACCTATTTAATATTACAAATAAAACAAAAACATTTTTTTCAACATTTCTAAATAATAATAAAATAAAAATCACCTAAAGAAAGAAAAGCATGCTTGTTTATAAGGGATGCTCCAATCAGGATTTTCGGAGCAGATACCGAGTACAAATTCCTTGTCATGGTGATCGGCTGATACGGACTGATTCTGATGCTTCAAGCTTATAATGCGTAAAGCACATTTTAGTATGATATTCTAAGTAAGAATGCTGCATATAATTCCTTAAACACGTGTCTTATAACCATTTAGTGTGGACACCTTATGGTCAGAAGCAGCTTTACACAAAATAATGGATAAGAAAGATACAAAATTTGGTAAGAATAATGACTAAAAATGGAATTTGGAAAAATTACATTGATGGAAGAAGAATTCAACATGTCTCAATCTAGAAAAAGTTTGAAGTGCATATTTGTTGCATCAAAAATTAAAATGGATCTTCCTCTGCTTGTAAACCTGTAAATGAACACTTGCGATTGGTTCATGTGATCGCCCAGATTAGCGAGTAAAGATCACGTCATAAAATGTGATTATCGGCCGAAACTGATCTCCAGCAGATCGATCGGAGCATCACTATTGTTTATTTTTTCAGAGTTAATACAGAGTTCATTTTTATCAAGGGTGTAAACCCGTCAGATATAAAATTATTCAAAGATCTGAATTTTTAGTAGCTTGAAAAAGTGGGATTTAAACCGATGCATTTAGTATGAAATATAAGGATGAAAGTCACTTCATTATCTCATATAAATGAACAAAATCAACATGAATAATACTAAACTATTAGTAATAAAACTGTTAAACAAATGAACATTTACTTTAATGAAAGCATTATTTATCAAATAACATTGACTAGCATATTAAACAAATAGCAATAGTATTTAAAATAATATTACATTTCTATCTATCAAACATTAAACAATTTACTGTAGCTTCTATTTTGTTGACAAAACGAAGTTCAACAACAGATATCGGCTGCATTTACACTGCAGATCTTGATGGTCAATTTCAATTTTGTGACTGTATCTGATTTTTTTTGATAACCGGCTTACATCATCTTTTAAAAGTGACTCAAATCCAATTGTCTGCATTTACACAGCAATGAGAAAAAAGCAATGACAGAGAGCAGGCGCTGACTGACAGCTGATAATAAAAGAGCGATAATTTCCTGTATTTAATCTGTTTGCAGGGTTAACCTTTTTTTTTAAACTCTTTTGGACAAGTTGTTTAATAATAGTTTATATATAAAAGTTTTAATTTGGCCATCTTTTTTAATCCAGGCCTTTTTAAACCAGTAGGCATTTTAATGTAATCTCCATGGTGTGATTTATGCACGTGATGTATGCAATAGTTTTATATTAGTTTGTATTGGTTACATGGTGGATAGCCTATTGCACTCTCTCTGGCTCTCTCTCTCTCTCTCATTAAAATGCTTAGATACTTGTGCTGCATGACAATATAAAAGCTGTTTTAGTCGTTGTGTATGAGATTTAAGGTTTGTGACTTTGCTGAAGTCTGTTCTGAAAAGAAAGCGTCAGTCTGACGTCATTAGCTATGGTTTTTAATGCTGCACGATTCGCATTGACAGGTAAAAATCTGATCCATCTGCTTACACTGCAGACACAAGAACACAGATCTGATTCATATTGGATAAATTTCCACATATGAACAAGGCCTGAATCTGATTTGAGGAAATCGGAATCCATGTAATTTTTTCCTGCTTACACATACAAGGGCCATATCCGATTTGTGTCACATAGAAGAAAAGAAATCTTAATTAAGTCACTTTAACCATGCAGTGTAAATGCAGCCTATTATAAATGAGATCTTATAATATCACGTGATACTGCAATTTAAAGAGATTAATAAAACACCACATGCATAATTTAAAACTCATCATATACTTTAACTGCCCCACCAAGAAAAAACATTTCTGGATCGTATTTCATAACTGCTAATGTCACTAACACACTCAGTGCATTTTTATTTCAACACGTCCAATAGTTTCTAAAATATTAGCCTCTACCAAATGACTGATATGTCAGTTTATGGTAAAAGTATGGGTATTGATACATACAATATGATAATCTGAAGTGTAAGACCAAATTATTAAAAAAAAAAAATCTAAATAAAACATTTTCGAATACTAAATCATCTTTACTTTTGAAGTATGCCATAAAATATTTCAGATTCTCATTTAACATATGTTTTATTGTTGTTTTTTTTACAATTAAACCGAAATCAAGTGTAGCAGTGCAACAGGATTATGTTTGTGGTCACACTTTACAATAAGGTTCATTAGTTAATGTTAAGTAATGCATTTACTAACATGAACAAAGAATGAACAATGCATTTACTACAATATTTATTCGTGTTAATAAACTTTAGTTGATGAAAATACAGTTGTTCACTGTTAGTTCATGTTAACTCATGGTGCATTAACTAATGTTAACAAGCATGGACTTGAATGTTAATAATGCATTAGTAAATGTTCAATTATGATTAATAAATGCTGTACATGTGTTGTTCATGATTAGTTCATGTTAGTAAATGCATTAACTAATGAACCTTATTGTAAAGTGTTACCCTGTTTGTTTGATTTTTTTGTATTTGCTGTGTGTGAACCATTATTTAAAACATCAATTCTTTAAATGACTTTAACAGTCATTATTTAAAACAGGCAAAATATGGTCAACCATTTGGTAGAGTAATTAAAAGGTTAATAAGATTAATCTACTCATGAACAAGCCTTGTTTCCCCTTTAAAATGAGCTTATTGTGTTTATTTTTTATCTCACCTCTTCTCATATTCAAGATCTCCCACTGAGCCGTTCATTAGCTGATTTGGTGTCCATTTCAGAGTCATGCAGTCAGCCGTCTGGTGCAGAGAGAGGTATCCTGGGACTGCTTCCATATCATCCCTCTGAAAACACCACAACAGAAGCCACGTCACAAAGCTTTAATTAACAAATAATACTGCTTATGCTTTATTGCTGCTGGATTTGTATTGATTTTTTTCTAAATTATTATTTTTTCTATAATAACAATAAAAAGCTACTTGACTTTAGAAATAGCATTCGGAAATAACCCACTGTGGTTAAAGGCAGCTGTTTAATGTATTATTTACCGGCTGCACCAGAACATTGTTCTTGCCGAACAGGAGGGTCGCTCTGGAATTCTGATGAAGAGACTCCACGTAGTCTCTGGCTGAGGGGGAGGGAGATGGCCTTTCATCCATACTGCTACTGGAGTGCCTTTTCTGAATCTGAACACACACACACACACACGTTATTGAAAAATGAATGCTATAAACCACTTTAATAAGTAAATCTTACTAATACAGGGTTAAGCCCCCTTAGCTATTTAAACTGCCTTAAAGGAAGAGTTCCCAGACAAAATGAAAATTATCTTATAATTTATTCTCCTTCATGTGTCTTGAAATCTTAATGGGGTTTTTTTTATCCGAAAAAAAGATTTTGAAAATGCTGGTTGACAGGACCCATCCATGTGTATAGTAGGAACCAAATTAATAAGGAAGTTAATAGGTGCCAGCTAGCAACTTTTTAAAAATATCTTCCTTTGTCTTTGAATCTTTGTGGGAAGGTTTTCATCTGTTAAGCACAAACGAAGATATTTAAAAAAAATGCTGAGTGATGGGACCTATCTATTTCTAAAGTAGGAACTAAATTATTATGGAAGTCAATGGGTGCCAGCTAGCAACACAATTCAAAATATCTTTTGTTTTTAAATCTTTATGGCTTCTTTTTCATCTGTTAAACACAAAAGAAGATATTTTGAAAAATGCTGGTTGATGGGACCCATCCACTGCTATAGCTGGAACTAAATAATATGGAAGTCAATGGGTGCCAGTTCGCAACGTGTTTCAAAATATCTTCCTTTGTCTTTAAATCTTTAAGGTGTTTTTACATCTGTTAAACACAAAAGAAGATATTTTGAAAAATGCTGGGTGATGGGACACATCCACTTCTATAGTAGGAACTAAATTACTATGGAAGTCATTGGGTGCCAGCTAGCAAAATTTTTAAAATATCTTTTGTTTTTGAGCCTTAAGGGTTATTTTTCATCTGTTGAACACAAAAGAAGATATTTTGAAAAATGCTGGTTGATGGGACCCATCCACTGCTATAGTAGGAACCAAATTAATATGAAAGTCAATGGGTGCCAGCTAGCAACATTTTTCAAAATATCTTCATTTGACTTTAAATCTTTATAGTGTTTTTACATCTGTTAAACACAAAATAAGATATTCCGATGAATGTTAGCAGCCTTCTAACCCTACCAGTAGGCACAAAAGGCCCCTACTGGCCCATATCTATCAGCTGATAACCACTGATAATGCCCATTCAATCAAGTGATTACAAGACAATATATAGAATAAAAGTTAGAAACCCTAGCAAAACAAAGTGCATCTGTCTTGTTTTCATTGTATTAAGCCACTACATCCATCAATCCAAAGTGGAAAAATGTGTGGCCGCAGGTCAGTCATTAGTGACATGTCTCCTAATTCATTTATCAAATAGGCACTCAGCAGAAACCCTTTACTTTTACAGCTCGTTGGCAGATATTTGTTAAAAAACCCCATCAGAAAACAAGCCTGGAGTGCAGTGCAGTCAGATCTGTTGCAGACGAAAAACAAGCAGTGCGTGTCCTGCTGTTATGTGGGTGTTGGCGATGGCCAGAGAGGGTGATCAGTCAGGAATCTGACGGCTGTGTTTGGTAATGGAGCTGTGTAATGATGTGAAGCGTGTCTCTTGAGTGGAGGTTCATACTCTCCTCATAAACAGCACACCACACTCAAACACACTGACCGCAGCATGACTCTTATAGACCTCAACCCTCTGTGATGGAGGAACTGCACTGATTTCAAAGACCAAAAAAAAAAACATCAATGAAAACAAGCAAATCACACCTAACTCTATGATGATCTGAAGTGCTTCTTTTATCCTCGCTCTTAAGTCGCTTTAGATGAAAGCATCTGCTGAATGAGAAAACTACAAAACGTTGCTGTGATATAGAGACTTTAGCAATATTGAATGTTGCCTTATTTAAGTAATAGTCTGTGTAAAAAAACCTGCCAAACAATGCTTAATTCACAAATAATAACAAAAATAAAAAAGGCACTGAAAGCCTTTTAGCATAATAATAAAGAACTAGTCTGGTTTTAGTATGTCACTATGTATTATGACTTTAACTGACTGACTATACAATGCTTGTGACCCCTGACATTTCCTTGAGGCAACGTTTAAAACGTCAAGTGAATTTTAAATGACCTGAACTTTCAATTTGAAATGGCACCTCTGTCTCGTTCAAATGCTTACACAGGAGAATTCCCAAATGCTAATTTGAAGTGTAAATAGACAGAAATTATCAAGCTTTTACATGATTATATCCTATTCTTGACATTTAAAGAAAAAACATTTTAACCAGAGCATTTATTAATTATGCCACAACCCTTAAATTTACTTTCGTGCATACAGTAATCATTTTAAAGATGATTCATATGATCACCATTAACAGAATCAAATACAATCACAAATTTACTTATAGTTGTCTCTACATATACAGCAAATTCCATAGAAAAGATTATATGTAATGCCTCCATGCATCCATTTTGGGCATTTAAAACCAAATATTTAAAAAAAAAAGAATACTGGTTACCATGCCACAGCCATATCACCCTGCAGCCAAGACCAGTTACTCACTGAGGGTGTACTCACACTATGCTATTCGAACCGTGCCCAGGCCCGTTTCCTGGATTGTTTGAGAAGTGTGAGTGTGTGCGAGTCATGCAAATAAAAGCGAACAAAATCGCCATTCTTGATTAACTTGCACCAAATATCAACAGTTAAAACTGAATTTGCCGTGGTAGGAGAAGCTGTGTGAATCTTTTCTTCATTTAATAAATGACTTGCACCTCAGAAGGCAATCCTGACACACAGTGAATGTGCGGTGGCATTTAAAGCTGCGAGACGCAGAGCACAGACGCTCTTGGTTCTGAAGGTCATTAATAATATAATAACACTAATACTTAAATGGTAAGGCGTTTTATAATGACCAAAACAACATTTAAGATGTTTTTCAATGTGCTCAGCCTGCTGGTTTGTCCATTCGCACACAATTTTATCATCACATGATCTCTTATACTGGAATTTGTTAGGTAAAAGTGTTTCCATCGCAGTTTATGCACATTTTCAAAACTGATGTGCATCTTGGCGTTTCCATCAACCTGTTTAGCAGCATCTCCAAAATGCGCATAAAAATAGGTAGATGGAAACATAGCTAGTGAGATGAATGAGAGCGTTTCTTACAGGTGGTTTGTTAGGCCCACTAATATGAGTCTTAATGTTATTCACCTGGTGCTCTTAAAAAAAAGATGGGTTTTTGATTGTCGTTTAAAGAGCATTAGTCAATCTACAGTCTGTGTGGGAATGGGAAGATCACTCCTCCAGCAGGGAACATTGAATGAAAAGGTTTTGGAAAGTGACCTATAGCCTCTCTCTCTGTGATGGTAGCATAAGGTGGCACTCTCTCCCTGACCGTAGGCTCTTGAAGAGGATGTAGACCAGTGATGTCAAACTCAATTCATGGAGCGCCGCAGCCCTGCACAGTTTAGCTCCAACCCTAACTAAACACACCTAATCAAACTGATTGAGTCCTTCAGGCTTGTTTGAAACCTACAGTTAAGTGTGTTGGAGCAGGGTTGGAACTAAACTGTGCAGGGCTGCGGCCCTCCTTGAGTTTGACATCCCTGATGTAGACCTTCAGGAGCAGATGGAGGTAAGAGGGTGCTAGTGGCTGTTCTGTAAGCAAGCATCAATAATTTGAACTTGATCCAAGCTTCGGCCGGTAACCAATGCACAGAGATAAACAGAGGGGTTCTTGGGCTTATTGAAAACCAAACGAGCTGCAATGTTCTGAATCATCTGTAGAGGCTTTGCTTCAGTAGAAGAGGATTGCAGTAGTCCAGCTTTGAAATGACAAGAGCCTGGACAAAAAGTTATGCAGGATGATCCGTTAATAAGGGACTGATTTTTCTAATGTTGAAGAGTGCAAACCTGCACAATCAAGTTGTGTTATTATTAGCTACATGGGCTAATGGTGGATGATCTCAGGTATGTGAATAAAATAAATAAATAAATCCCACATTTCACATCTGATGTTAAACTCATTTATACAGACACTGGTCACTCACGCAGAGGGCTGGTCTCTTTGTAGGCGAGTCTTGTCGGCAGTGGCCACTATGAATACGATGCCTTTGCACCAACTCGTCAGCTGAAGGATCTGTCCAGAAATGATCTGCCGTCTTCATTTTAGTGTACTCTAACGCACAGGGGCCCACTGAAGAAATAAAGTTCAAAACTGATTATTTGAACAATGCCAGCAACACAAAAGAAAAAAACGAGAGAAAACAGTCATGTTAAAGCCCAATCAATGAAGCACATTCTAAGCAAGGGTCCTCATAGGTAATTTACTTGAAATGCCTCACACAGGCAGAAACCTTGACAACTGAAAAGAAGTTGATCATCATATTGGTAATCTATCTGATACTCTAAGATGTTGATGTACTTTAATAAACATACAGTAACGTAAAAATGTACTGTTGGTCCAAAGGCAGCTTTTATTGAAAACAAGCTTCCACTTCTTAAAGGGATAGTTCACCCAAAAATGAAAATTTACTCAACGTACTCTCCCTTAGGTAGTTCCAGTTTCTTTTTACCTCTAAACACATCAGAAGATTTTCGAAAAACATGTTGGATACTCAGTCAATGGCTAACAATTTACAGCTTTTTCTAAATATCTTCCTATGCCCATCAGAAGAAAGAAACCCAAATTATGTTTAGAAGAATTGACAGAATTTTCATTTTTGGGTGAACGAGTAATCTTCACATTTTGCAACAATAATCTTCTCATTTTGCGCCACTTTGTTTGAATAGCAAATCCATTTGCACCATTTTGGGGACTTATGGCTGTGCGGGCTTAAAAAGAAGGTGTGTTATGGAGCATTGTTGGCGCATTGTTATTTTAAGGAACTGAAATAGACAGCGCAATTGACCAACTGAAAGCTGGTCTAAAGTCCTAAGCAGAGCACGTTAGTTATGCACCTATTCGGGTCCAAACGCAAAGGATGTACAGCAATGCACAAATATCTTTACATAAAAGTAATTAAATGATTAAAATGTTACAAAAATTATAATTTTTTACATAAATATATATATATATATATATATATATATATATATATATATATATATATATATATATATATATATATATATATATATATAAAAAACATTACGTCTATGCCTTCTTTACCTCGGGGGGCTTTTCCAGTTTATTCATGACAATTTGCATTTTGCATTGTTATTATTAGTAGTAGTATTATTTATTATATGCATTTTTTAAAAATAAAAACAAGTTTAGGTTTGTCCACCTGTTGGGTTTTGGAGATGTATGCATCATCATATGGGACATAAGAATATGAAGTGTGTTTTTGTTTTACCACACTTCGTTTTTATTGTCTATTTAATCATTTGCTGGAAATTAGAACTGAATTTAGAAATAGTTTTGAAACAAATCTTTGCGCTTAACAAACAAATTTAAATATGTAGGCTAATGGATGTCTTCAGTGGAGTGAGTACAACACTGTTTCCTTACTCCACGAAAGTAAAGGTGTAAATTAAAGAGTAAAAGTAAAGAGAAAGTAAAAGAGGCCAAATGGAGGAGGCTTCTTCATTATCCTCGTGCACATAGTCTGTTTAACCGTTCTTTTCGCTAATGAAGTATTCAGTTTTCAGTAAGCACCCACTTACAAAGTCCGCCATGTAAATAACAAATGCGGCATGGCGCGATGCAACTGCTTACACGTTATGCTCAAAACACATCCATAACTAATTTAGGGTGCTTTCACACCTATACTTTTGTTTCAGAGTCTGTCTCGTTTCCCCCGTTAGCGTGGTTCGTTTGGCATATGTGTATCCAGTAATTGCACTCAGATCCTTGCCAAATCAATCAGTCCGAGATCGCCTGAATAAGGTGGACTCGGCTCAATAGAAACGAACTCTGGAGCGGATCGAATGTAGTGAGAAACCAAAACGATCCAACAAACTAACGAACCAGGCTATATCACAGTGTATTATGGATATGTAATAGGCATGACTATATGAAGAGTGAATTATGAGTAGGGCGGGATGTCAGTCCTACTAGTAAATGTGCGTTTTATGTCAAATAGGAAAGTGAAAGCATGCTGAACTATTAACAAGAGCTGTTTATATGTTAGGAAAATAGACTGAACAGCAGTCCTGGTTTATCTGTTCTCTCTATAATTTAAAGACTTTAATGCATAATTCTAGCCAACGGCTCTGTATGAAAAAGTCTTACCTCTGATTTATCATTGGTGTCAATATCTGTGGGTGTCACCATTCAAAATTAAACCGCAGTATTTCACTTATAATGTCTTTTTGCCCATCGTCATAATTTAAAACAAGGACATATGACAGCTGAGCGGGACTTTGAAAAATAAACAGTGGAACACTGACCAATGCGAGGGGAGTTTACTCACACGTGACATGTTTTAACTATTTTGATCCATTTAGAAACTTTGCAGTGTGAAAATGAACCGCACCAAGAACAAAAAAAACATTGTAACAATTTTAATCCCTGTTTCGGAACAAAACAATCGATCTACAGGTGTGAAAGACCCCTAAGAGAATAAGCACAACCTTGTTAGACCATGCGCTGGGGCGCAGACCATATTTTTCCATCCTTAAAATACCAAAAGTGGATTTAGACACACGCTTAATGCTTTTGTGCCATCCACTTTAGACATCCCGCTTAGTCCATCAAAAAAGAGCTCAAAAAGTAAACTATTTCATGACACCATTAAACACTTTGTACTTTAAGAATTAGAATCATCATCAAAAAACTGGTTTACCTAGCAAAGAAGCGAGGATTGGGCCATCAACTGGGTCCATTAGGATAGCCTCTTTTTCATAAAACTTACTGAAACAACATTGAAAACAACTTTAACTTCAGATAACACACGTTTTCAAGTCTAATTGTACCTGAAATGAACTGGACAAGTTTGCTTTCTCTTTATATATTCAATCCCACCTCTCTCACCTGCTGTTTTCCACCAGGTACAGTACAATCTTGTCCAGCACTTTCTCAATGAGTGCGGCGTGGATCCACACGTGTCTGACGGCCTGAGGAGAGAAGTTCAGGACTTTGGGCATCTTCCGGGTGCTCTCGCTGTATGAGAGGGACTGACTTCGCCTGAAGTAAAAGAACAAAGTCAAAAAGAGTTACTTAAATAATAAAAATTACAACAATAATTGTGTTTTGTCTTTTATCCCTGGTTAGGGAAGTAAAACTGGAAAAGCTGCAAAAGTGACAAATGTCTACCAGTGTTGTGAATTGTATCTCTTTGCAATAAAAGCTTAAATGTAAAAAAAAAAAAAATGATATAATAAATGAATCTCCTTTGACATGCACTGAAAAAATTGGCAGTGATTTTAATGGTAAAACTGTACAAATGCTAAAGTGAAATTATGCAACCTGGTTAACGTCGTTTCCTGACTATACAGTGTTCCCTCACTTTTTTAATTCCCTGACTTTCACTGACTAAAAACCTTAATTTCCATAACATCAGTACTGTAAAAACATCTTGCTCTCTTAAATCTTTTAGTTGAACCAAACAAATAGTTTCAGTCATCTCAACTTCATATAAAATCAATAAAACATTAATAAAATTGACTAAATATATTTCAAGAGTTCACACATAGCTGACACTTGATCATTTAAATGTGTGTTTGGAATGCTGTCCCGGGAGAGAGCCCTGAGCTCAAGAGGATCCTCGAGCTCAGGTCAGGGGAGTCTGAGTTCAGGTAGGCTTCAAGAACTCCCCTGGATTATGCTAGGAAAAAGGGGAAGGAGTCGAGTGGATGGAGGGATTCTTCAAGATGAAGATGGCTTATGAAATCTGGCTTTTTAGGTGCATTTGGATTCATCTGATTGGTATATTATGTGATTACTAATGCGGGACCAAGCATGGTCAATTATAAGCACATGATCCTCTTGACATTAGTTAAATACTGAAATGAAAATGAATGAATGAATGTATGTTAAAATAAAAAGCATAATATAATACGGTTAATAAAATGGTTTTAGAGTTAATATAATTTTGCACGACTTAAATAGCTACTATAAGAACAACAAAGTACAATTTGTGAGCTTTGATTCATTATGAATTTCTTATTATCATTATGACTTTCTCATCACCACCTGTTTTGGTGGCATTTCTTTCTGTGTATTACAAAGGTGCAATGTAGAAGTTTATCATCCTTAAAAATGTAAGTGAATTAACATTGGTAAATTAAAGAAATACTGGAGTTTAATATAATACTACAATAATAATAATAATAATAATAATAATAATAATAATAATAATAAAGTATATTTTTATTTTTAATGGTAAAATTCTGCAAACCACAGCTACCATTTTTTACAGGGTACTTCAGAACAACTGAATATAATTTTTCCATGAACAGTATTTATTGGCAAGTTGCTTTTAGTGGATCAAAGAGATGTGACGTCCTGGCTAAACAAAGGATTAATAATAAAAACGAGATGAGATGCAAACATTCAAAAAATTTGTTGCCAAATGCAAATGCATTGCAGGTTTCTAGGTTGTGTGCACAAAATAAATTTAAAATAAAATGACTATATGAATTGGGTATAGGAAATCTGCATATGAAAGTATGATCTACTGAACTGAACTGAACTTAAACTCTGAAAACTGAACTGACACTGTTTCAATTCACTATTATCTTCTATGTGAATCTACTTTGACACAATCTACATTGTAAAAGCGCTATACAAATAAAGATTAACTGAATTGAATTAAATCTAAACTCACAGAATCAGTTTTCCCTTTGAAGTTAGATGTGCATCTAGCACCAAAGGATGGAAACACACAATACCTTCCTTAGTGTGTTCACCAAAACCCTATACCCATTACATATACACCTGTTGTGTTAATTTATTTTCTCTATATCTGAATGAGTCTTAGCTGTGTGTTGTAAAGTATGGTCTGACCTGTTCTCAAAGACCAGCTCCAGTTCCTGGGCTTTTCTGCACAGCTCTTCAGCCGGAGGGAAGTTTTTGGCCACTTTGGTGAACAGCGCCGCTATTTTGTTGCTTCTTAAGAAACCAGCAGCTCTCCTCTTCAATCCATGAAGCACACAGGCTTCGACGGCAGCTACACACACATTTATGGACAGAGAAAATGGACAATATTGCATTAATGGATCATTTTCCAACAAGACCGAACACATTACACCAGTCCATCAAAGGCTTTTTGTGTATCTGAGGAACAGAAAAACAGGGATGATTGCAAAAAGTGACCACGCTTTTAAGAATCATACTTTCAACTACTCTTCCAGAAAGTAGACTACTGTTCAGACATTTGCAATACGTCTTTTTTTACATTTTATTCTGCAAGGGTGCACTAAAGTGATCAAAGTGACAGTAATAACATGTATATTGTTTTGTAAAGCTGTTCTTTTTTTTCATCTTTTGTTTATGATTCTGGTTCAAATAAGTGTTTTTTGAAATTTCTATTCAAAGGACTGAGGGAAAAATGCATCACCATTTAATTTACAGGATAACAATGTAACGGCTTAAGTGAAAAGTTAAATAAGTGAAAGTTCCAATGAGCAGGTTTTGCGCTTAAAATGATTGTTTTAGAGATGTAAGCGATGAAACACCAAGCACAAATAGAAAACTTTCATGTAAACATAGATAAAAAGTTACAGTAAACAAGTTGGATGATTCAGTATATTAGATCAGGTCAGAATAATTGTATTTTCCAGGATGGGAGTGAGGTTTAGGGGGGTGAGTGTAACAGAGGCCAGCTATCAAAGTGCTTGCAGGTCCCAGTCCTCTGACCCCAAAAGGTGCTCAAGCAACAGACACCAGAGCCCATGGTCTTTAGCCTCCTTGTTAGAGCAACCAACTCCCATACAAAGAACCGGCAGTACGATTCCAGCTCAGACCAGTTTGGGTGCAGTAGGAGTTTTAATTTTGCAGTATTAAGTTTGATGCAGTCTACCTGCAATTTCAACTTAGATATGCTTGGCATTTATAGCAGGTTTGGCATGCTGTCCCAGGAGAGAAAGAGCTCGGAGCTCGGAGATATTTGAGCCCAGGGCTCCCGCCCGGTCTAGAAGCATATCAGAGGATCCGAGATCAGGTAGGTCTCGATCGCTCCCCCTTTAGAATGGGAGAAAAAGGAAAAGATGGGGTGGAAGGGGGGATTCTTCCAAAAAGAAGATATAAGGAATAAGGAGAAAGTTATCCATTTATATTAAGGTAGGATCAGTCTGATTGGATTATTACTGATTACGGACGAGTGGCCAGCAGTGCACAATCATATCACGTGCACCTCTCTAAATTGGTTAATGAAACTTTACTTATATTACAAATAATGATTCAGCACACATAGTTCATGAAGTTTATTTGATTTCACTTTGTTTTATTTTTCATTTTTAGGTAATTTGAAATTAAAGTTCATTTAAACCACCTACTGTACTTATATCATGGATTTTGTCACCATAGTCCCTAATGTATGAAAACGCAGGGAATTGGAATTTTTCTGTCCACCTCTCAATTACTCAAATCAAAGTTACAGCATTGACTGTTACTGTAGTATCTAATCTATCCATGTGTATATTTTAACCTTAGTCTTGCTGAAAAAAACAACAACAACAAACAACAAACAAAATGTTGCTATACACATCTGAGAACATACACTGGGTGTAATATAGTAAAACATGAGACTAACATAAATACTGCAAAATCATCTTGTGCATATGCAGCAAAAATTGTGTTAATTAAACAACAGGTGGTTTGCATAGCTAACTCGCGTGTGTGTAAAAAAACAACAACACCCAGAGAGAGATGGAAAACAAATACGTGGACTAAGAAACACAGCACTACGTGGCAGCGTCTGCAGAGCTGATAGTGCGGCTCCCAGGACTAATCTTGTGAATGTGCTCAGATGGGGTCGGGGGAAAGCCTGTGTAGCCATGGAAACCCTCACTGATGGAGCACTCGGTGTTCACTGAGAGCTGGGCAGGGCTCTGGAACAACATCGGCTGTTTTGTGCTCATCTCTGCCTCGTCCTGTTCTTTTCAGCCTTTTCTTCTGTGCAATGTGTCACTTTTAGTTTTTTGTCTTGATATTTAGTGTTTTCGTCTGACTCCAGCACTTTATGACACTCCCTCTCCTCCATTTATAATCTGCACAATCTCTTCTGTGCTTGTATCTGAGCGTTTCTTGTTTATCTCCTCATCTTGCCCATTATTTGTCTCCGGTGTGGCAGACTGAATGTCGGAGAGATAAACATAAGGAAAACCCATTCCAAAACCTTTAGTCGAAGTATTAAGAGAGATGCACGTTTATACAAACACAGCAGCTGCTTTCATCCGACGCTGTATTCATTGCTTCTCTTTGACCAGCCTAAATTGATTCAAGCCAAAGAAAGAGGACTAATCAAATAAGCAGGTGAAATGAATGAGCGGTGAAAGGACGGACCATCAAACGGGTTCAAAGGTCTCACAGACTTTATCTTGTGAGAGGATATTCATTTGAATCGTTCACAAGCTTCATATTTTGTTTACTCGACAGGATGAGTTTCAGAATTTCAGAGTGCTTCTATTAAAACAAGCAGAATCATGAAAACGTTGGCCACTCACTTTTGCAAGAGCCGGTGTCCTGCAGATTTTAGCTCCAGTTTGCCTCAACACACCTGCAAGAATGTTTCTAGAAAGCCTAATAAGAGCTTGATTAGCTAGCCCAGGTGAGTCTGATTGGAACTAAACTTTGCAGGACACCGGCTCCAATGATTTTAAGGCCTCATCATTTCAGAAAGGCTTGAACACCACCACAAATAAATAAAATAAACTTACTTGGTACTTCTGTATTTCAGCTTCATCGGATTCTATCTCTGTGCTGTTTGCCTGATTTAACGCATGATAAGATGCAGGTGCACATGTGTGAATGGTAGGCAAATGAGCAGCTCAAAAAAAGACTACAAAAAACAGCAACAATGTATTCAGACAACAAGATGGGCAGATTCTGGAGGCTACATAAATAATCAAATTAGTATTTTAAGCTGAAACTTTCTGGAAACACCAAAGGCTTATCTTACATCTTGTAAAAGGGGTAAAATAGGTGCCATTTAAAGGCTTATTTATACTTCTGCGTCAAGTGCACACGTATGCTATGACGCAGCCTATGCGTTGACGCATAGCCCTACGCCGTGGCTGTCAGCGTCACTGACGTGAACCTCTCAAAAAATATGACTACACGTCGCAACGACCCGTAGCGCAAGCTCTGTGATTGGTCGGCTCAATGACGAGTCTGGGCGGGACCGAGAGCCGCTTGAGTCCGATGGAGCGATTCTTTACAAGTGTAGAGTCCCGTGAAGGAGCTCCGGATGGAAAGTTTTGATTTGTGTTTACCTCATGGTAAAAGTTGTTGCACGTCCGCTGGTTCCTGCCTCAAAATGAGCGAGTTTGAGCCAGTTGTACATTCAGGAAGTGTTCAGAAAAAACAAAAAACCAGCAAAAAAACTCGACACGAAGAAACATTAACACTTTACTGCCAACTAGCGTTTTGGAAGTGTTATGCAAACTAACAGAAACAGCTCGCAGAAGTTTAAATGCAGAGCTACACGCATTGCTTGCGCTGTGGGTTACTCTGGTCACTTGACGAAGAAGTATAAACCAGGCTTAATACTATGAATGCTGTCATATTTTGCGAAAAACAGAACTGTAGACAGAACAAGCTTATGGCTATCCATCCATCATCCATCCAACATCTACTAAAACAACTAAAATTTAGAACTACTAATATGTAATACTATTTGGTCAGCAGATGGTCTGTACTGGTTTGAATGCATTTGAGCAATTCTAATTCTAATGCAAATGTCAACCTTGCCATGAAAAAAAGTTTTCACCAAAATACAGAAACCGTTGCTGGGTTTTTTTGTGAAGCCTTGTATTTAAAAGAACTATAGAAATAGTCAAAAATGCATCCGTCAATGTTTTCAAACTATTCTATTTTATTTACCAAAGTCACACAAGTGGCAATTTCACACCTGTCACATCCATAATGGAGAGATGTCATGTCCATAACGACACTTTTTCCTAATAAATGTGAAAATATTACAGAAAATAAAATCAATCATTTTTTACAGAGATCCGACTCTTATCCTTTTGATTATTATTTTTTCTTTTGGGTTGTGTAATTTAATTCACAGAAACTCTACAAAGTATGTAGTATACTGTAAACCTGCGAACTTTTTTTGTCACATTCATAACGCATGTTCATTTTCCTCATTTAAAGTACAAAACATGTTTACAGATTCATATTTTTCTGGTCCCTTAACTCTGTGGTCAGTTGTTTTGGAAAATATAAACAAAAGTTTCAATATAATGTTAACATATACTGTCTATGCGAATTTATGTTTTGAGTTTTTACGGCTAATGTCACACCCGGAACGCTGGAATTGCTCATTTATTTTATTTATAATGCATACTGTTTGAATGCATTCATCAACACTACATAAACAACCCAATTAAATACATTTGAAACTACCTCTGGTCGTGGTCAAAAAAAATAATCAAGCTAAAACGTTTTTTAACCTCGTCCACAACTGAATTTACTGTTGACCACTTACGATTGAATTGACAAAACCACATCTAAACAGGCTCTGAAGCTATCTATCAAGATGCATTATGGCCGAAATGCAAAGTAGACCTACATTTTTTTATTCCACCTGATTCTCAATTCAGTCATTATACTGAGAGAGGGAAATGATGAATCAGTATGCAAGGTAATTGAAAGCAGCTTTATTCAAAAAAGTGAAAGGAAACATGCAAAGAGAGAGATGGCAAGAAAATCATATTCCAGCCAAACAAGTTTCCGAAGCAATATTCAGGGCAACAAACAAGCCTCAACCTCATTGTCACAGGAAATGGCACAGGGAGAGGGAGCCACCCCCGACCCTGATCTCAAACGCTCATTAAAAATGTAATCACATCGCTGACACTAATGGTTTCTAATCACACTGTCACAGAGCGAAACCTGGATATATATATGACACCCTCCACTCTCACTGACCAGCACTTTACTCCGCAACATAATGACGTAAAAGCGTCTGAGTGACGAACAGCATGCTTTTAAAGCCATGTGCAGATTCGTGATGAAATTAGGAGAAGTCTTAAAATCTTACTGAAATATGCAAGGTTGATAATTGTATCCCATATCTGTGATGATGAGAAATGTCAGTGTTGACATTTCCATCTGCAGTGTGTAAACATCGCTATAATAATGATGGCTAATTACTCCCCCATGGGCAGCCAGCAGAGTCTGGCTACCCTCCATTCATCTGCTATTATCTGCCAGTGCCACACTAGAAGCAGCAGTAATATTACACCATTACACTATTAGCATAAATACTTATGTTGTAAATCATCTACAATGGCACAACGATCAGGTTCTTTATTATCTCCTCCAGTATTCCTGCTTTTGTTTTGAAGCCTGACTAGCTCACCCTTGTGTTGTTGCAAATCTAGATGCACTTTGAGTAAAAAAAAAACATAGAAAATTAATACCTATGGCCCCTGATGATACAGTCAGTTTGTCAAGAAGATTATTTCGCTTATTTTTTGTTTATCTCACAGTCCAGAGTGTTGTGAACATTGCTCGGGACTTTTATATTAAAGGTAATGATAATTGTAACTGTCACAATCACCAGCAATCTAGCAGTTGCAGATCGCTAAAGAACTACAAATCGTCACAAGTCACGGAACTGGACTTCAAATCCCATCATGCACCTCTTACACACACCAGTTCCAGTTCTATCACTGATTGCACACACACAGCATAAACACACAACATACAACATACATACACATTGCTGAGTCTTGTTGTATTTTTACCTATAACATTACAAAGAGTTTTCTTTGTCTAGTCTTGGAGTGCCTTGAGATCCTTGCCACGTTTATCCTGTTTGGCACCTGCACTGACCTCTGCCTGTGATCACGACTACACTATTGGATTACCCTCATGATACGGTTTCTTCCTGTTTGACCCTTGCCTGACTAAGTGGTTAATAAACTGCGTTTGGACCCTCACCTCCATTGTCACCCGACTCCTAATGTTACAGGAACACCTTTAGTTTAAAGGGCCATGAAACCCCCTCGTTTCAGCAGTGTGTTTTCACACCTCTACTATGGAAAAAGTCAGAAAAGTGGGCATGTCCAGCTCTTTTTAGGGGGGAGTGTCGGAGGAAGAAAAGAGGCTTGGTATGGGAGTGTCTATTTGGGCGCGCTGAATTTCAGAGTCAAAACACACACCCACAGCAGACAATGTGACTGTGTTTACATGGACATCTGTTGTCGAATTATTTGCCAGATTATTAAATGGTGGACTTTAACTGCAGTTTGGCTCTTTCATTCAGGGAATTCATTAATGTCCCTCCCAACAAACGCGATATTTGATTCGAGGCGCTGCTCTAAGCGTGTATTTTCCATGCAATGTTTGATACCACACGGCGAATGAGAGAAAAAAAACCTCCGCATTTCCCGGAAACTTAGATACACACGGCAGGTAGCGTCAGAAAGCCGCGTGTGTTATTCCGGTCACAAAATCCAACACGAGGTTATAGTTTGGTTGTAACTGTTAGTTTGTTTGATACGAATAAAATACGAACTGAATAAACAAAGAGCACTGGTCGCTCACTTACCAAATCTGTAGAGATGGGACAATCACCAGCAACTAGAGCCGCGTCTTTATGAAGAGAAGACTACAAGCGAATCTGGATCTCAGCGTTTGCAGATGAGAACAGCTCTCAGGTAAACAATAATCCTCCTTAGACACGTAAGTTATTGTTGTCGCGCGTCGCGTACACTGTTAATCCATGCGTGAGTCTGCGCTCTCACAGAGAGAAAATGAAAACGAAACTTAACTGCAGCAAACTATAAAAAGCAACACTTCTCGCTTGTTTTGCCAACACAACGTGGCGTCTTTGCCGTCTACACTCTGACAGTAATGAATATTAATGAAGTTGCACAATAGAGCGCGCTGATTGGTTTGAACCAAGCCTTACTCATGCATTAAAGCAACACACTGTAAGACGTAATAAGACTCACTCTATCACAGACGCCCAGTCTGCACGCTGGAATACAACGCTATTATGTCATGGCCGTGACGCAGCTTTAAAAATTCGTTTCAAACCGGAAGTACGAATTTGCTTGAAATAACGCAAAAACAACCAATTTACACTTTTTAGTGAAATATAGGTGTCCTAATAGTGTTTTTAGCAGTGTGGGACACATATACGACTGTCAACAGCTCAAAAAATGTGTTTTGGTGTTTCGTGACCCTTTAAGGACCAATTCTCATTATACATAATGTTTTCTTTTTGTTCAAACTACTTATTTTAAATCAACATAATTCTTGACTTTTTTCGGACAGGGTAATTGTTTTATGTTCAATCCACTTAAATTAGTAAAACAAATTAGCGAACTTAATTCCTTCATGTTGTCCACAAATCGATTGTGTGGAACCCAGCATTCTTCACAGTGCATTAACTAGTAGCTTATTACCTGCCTACTATTGTTTATTTGTACTTGAAGTACAATTCTGCATAATCTTATTCTACATGCTTAATTCTACCCAATACCTAAACCTTACTAACCAATAATGAGCAGCAAATTACAAGTTTTGGACAAAATTCTTAGTTAACGGTTTGTTAATAGCAGGAATTGTACCTTTAAATAAAGTGTGACCATGATAATTTAAATCATGGTCACTTTCCTGCACAGATAGGTTATTTTTTGGATTAGTGGTTTATGGCTCTTTTTTAAAGGCTCAATTGAGGACTATTTATGCACAGGCACCAAATTAAAAGTATTGATTTTTCAACTTTTATCATAAAAAGGCTAACCAATGCCTTAACCTACATAAGTGTGAGTAAGCAAACAGCTAATTCTCTTTAAGCAAACTAAAAACACCAGACTTTAAACCTTAACCACAGGGGGTCTTTAAGCACCAAGCTTGTCTCTGATTCATTAGAAAAAAAACCCTTTAGAGAGAATACATTTGAGACTATGAAGGCCCTATTATACACTAAGGCAATAAGGCGCAAGACTTGTATGGCTTGATTTTCAGACTAGCGCAACCTAATTTACACGTTTTGCGCCACGTTGTTTAAGCAGCAAATCCATTTGCAACTTGCAACCATTTGAACAAAAAGCAGGTCTAAAGTCCAGCGCAGAGCATGTTATTTATGCACCTTTGCAGGTTTAAACACTTACACTAGGGATGGAGAGTCAACTCCAAAAGAGTCGATTTCATCAACTCTCAATCGACTTTAGTACCGGAATTGACTCCAGGACAGGATTCCCAGAATCAAGTCTGTTTATTTCGGGGGCTTTTTTCAGTTTATTCATGACAATTTGTGTTAGTACAATGTTACTATTATTGGTTGATTATTTATTATATGCATTTTTATATTTGGTTTAATAAAAACAAGTTTATATACTTATCTCCAGTTGAGTTTTGGAGACGTACGCATCACCATATGGGGCATAAGAATAGGACGTGTGTCCAAGCGCTTTAGACTTTGTGCCTTGATCGTTAAATGGAGCCCAGTTTTTTTAAAGGATAAACATCTGAAACTTCAGCAAAAAGATATTAATTTAATTTTAGTGGCAATGAAATGTTAAACAGATCTCGCGGGGGAAATATTTTTCACATAGTCGCCTCTTCCATGACCTTTTGTGTTTCTGCTGACAGAGGTTCAGTGATGTGGCAGAAGACAGTTGAGAGGACTTGAGATGGAGACAGAGCGGGGCAGAAGAGTCACGATGAATCAGAGCTCAGTGAATTAAAGGAGAGCAAACAACCGGCTAAAACCAGAAACCAGCAATGCACACGGGTCCAATAATCATCCACCAAATCCCTCTGCTACACACACACATAATAAAATAGGTTAACAAGGCGATTAATCAAAAGGTAATTTTCAAGTTACTTTGATTGGTGTTACTCAGAAAAATCATAGTGGGGCTGAAGAAAGTTGCTTAACTAGATGCTTCTGTAAGCTTGAACGGCTTGAGAACAATAATTGCTTGGATACAGAGAGAGAAAAACAATCTTTTAAACCTGCCGACAGCGTTTGACCTCTCACTGAGCGTTGCTGATTAAATTCAAGGGAAGGTGGTATGGTTTCAAGCATCCTTGAGTTGTTTATAAAATATTAAAATATTAAATGTAAATATGAATAAAGCTGGACAGGACTATATAAGCTTCATCTAACACGGTAAATATGACCTGGCAGAACCTGAACTACTCATTTATTGTGTTGACGCTTCGCTCGATCATTAAACACTATGTTGTAATATCTCATTGTCAATTTGCACAGCTACAGAGAAGGTGTTCATCTGTGTGTGTGTTTGTGTGTGTGTGTGTGTGTGTGTGTGTGTGTGTGTGTGTGTGTGTGTGTTTGGAAGAGCAATAATTTCATTATGTGGAGAGATCTTCTGCTGACAAACAGCGGGCAGCACTTATGATGATCGATTGCACATTCACTTACTGGTTCATACACACCGAAATCATCAATTTGCGATAATCTACACTCAATAAACATTTGTTCTCTCTACTCCCACTGTTTGTTTGGTCTACCTGGGATTTGGCCAAATCATCAAGGCTGCACAACACTTGGCAGGTACTGCAACACAGACCATCCCCAAAGGCTTCCATGGGAAAAAGATGAAAATGATCTCTCTTTTAGATCTTTCTCCTTGAAATGAATCAATATGTGTGAGATTAGATGGAGACTGTTTTTTTTTTTTTGAGTCAGAAAAGTCAATGTGTCTCTTTCATCTAGCTTACATAGAAAATCGCAAAATTGTATTCCAGAAAGAGATATTCTACAACTTCAAAACTAAAAGAATTGAATACTTTAGGGCAGAGATGCCCAAACTAGGGCCCGCAGGTCAAAATTGGTCCATGGTAACCTTTGATCTGGCCTGCCATCCCATCTGAGAAGAGAGGGTGAATGATATGGATACTAGATAGGACAGGGAGATTGCCATTTCAAATATAATGTAACCTTTTATTTGTTTGTTTTATTGCTAAGCTACAAAAAAGCTAACTGAAATAAAATGTTTTAATTTAAATGCTGTAATTGAGTTTAAATTGTACATATTGTCACCCGATGCAGAGACGTTGATGAGTGAATCAAAGCAAAGCCAGATTCTGCTTGACTAGTGTATTCAACATTGAACTCCACTGTCTTATAAATGTTATTATGTTCTTATTACAATAAAATTCAAAGTGATGCTTTCTATTTATATTTAAATATTATTTAATTAATTAGGAAATTATCCATGGCAACTTTAATGTACACCCGTTTGGTTTATTTATCTTTGACCCAAGGCTCTCAATGATATTTGGTTTTTGGCCCTTTATATGAAAAAGTTTGGGCAACCCTGCTTAAAGAAAATGGTGCATTGAATTAAAGAAGCACTAATAGCACTTGTAACATAGTTAGCACAATGTTACAAGAAATATTCCTCAGTTAAATCCTTTTAATTTAAACGTTCTATATAATAAATGTGTACTGAGCACCTAGCCTATTAGAAGAGCTCCAGATTAACACTAAATGGTCACACTTTGTAAAAAAAAAAAAGTTTCTACTGGAGCAATTTTTTCTATTATTAATTAATTATTTAGTTGGTGGCACTACCAATTTAATAAGTCTATAAATACAGCCATTTTGTTCCACATAAGAAAAATTAAACATTATAGCAGAATGAAAGTATAGTATTAATTTTAGCTGAAAGATAGGTGGCGACTTACTGTATAAGCAATGCTTAACATCTGAAGAATAAGTTTTAGAGTAAATGTGTTATTGTTTTTTTTTTACTGACTCAAAAGTGTTTGAGTTTGGTGATAAATGTATCTTTGAAATAAACTAGTAGTAAGTGAATTTAATTGTCAATAACATGGATAGACTCAACCACAACAATCCAGTTTGAAGGCTTTACATTGCAATAAATCCAATAAAAATTTACCATGATGGGGATATTCTAGTCAAAATATTAAATAAATGATATTATTACTACATGCATGTTAAAAAAAAGTAATAGAACATAATTACAGTATTATCAGTTTTTGGATGTTGGTATCAGTTCATTATGATTATTTATAATAAATGCTATGCTTGTTTTCCATAGCAAAACACATAGAAACCACTTAATTGCAAACAGGAACCTCAGTGAGGTTTTATAACGGTGGCTATCTTGATCAAATGCTTACAAAATTAGGTTACACATTTTTTTTTACAGATTTGGCAACACAGGCTCATTTTGGATATGTACCCCTGTCTACATTTCTGGAGAGTACAACTTAAGTAGCCAGAGGTCTTTCTGGCTGCATTTTGTCTTTAAAATGAGCACTACGGGGTGGTATTAGGCTGACGGCTTCTGTTAATTTTAGTGCTAACAGCTGACAGATTACCTCTGCAGTAAGTGCAGATGACTTTTCTGGTGTTACCAGTTTGGCCAGTAGCTTGCAGTGTATGAACTTGAGACGCAAAGCGGAGTTGACCACAACGACAAGGTGCGAGTCTGGCAAATAACGGTTCCAGAAACCAGGTAAAAAATAAATGAATAAATAAACAACAGGCTGAAATTGTGTTGAAATCACACGGCCACGATGGCTTTTCTTTTTTAAGATGGCTTTTGAAAACACTATCGGTTGGGTTCAGGGAAGAGGGTGGGTGGGTCTGTCAGTCAGTAGACAGCAAGCTGGCTTGGTCGACTAAGGTGTATATTGCGCCCTCTGGTGGATTTATGCAAGAAGAATACACTTGAGAGGAATATGGGATCATCAAAAAGCTTACACAGCGGCCTCTGGTGGATTTGCAAAATCAAAAGCAACGTGCATACGTACCTCCGGTTAAGTATTTTGCTGTCCCCAGAAATGTAGACCTGGGTACATATCCACAATGAGCCTGGGTTGGTTTTTGATGTTACTCTCTGCTAAGACATTCCCCTACTCCAAAGACTAAAGGATCTGAAGTGTGCTCAGCACAGTTTTTAAACTTTTAGTGCATAACAATATTTTTCATTCCATTATGTCTTCTAATAGCCAATAATTCATTGTGCATTTACTTAAACACAGGCTTTAAAAAAACTCTTCTGGTTTTATGGAGGGTTCAAACAAACCTTAGAATTAATTATTCATGCTAGTAAATAACATACAAAGTCAATGCAAATGTGAAAATTGATGCAAATTACTGCTGGGTGGCGCAAATGACAGGGAATGAGCAATGCATTTGCGCAATTCATTTAAGTTGCCTTTTTTTGAACAATTTGGAAAAATATCAGTAATCTAGAGCAAGTGACGCAGTGCCTCGTGTTTGGTATGAACCTATCATTACAGTTAAAATATAAAAAGTCAATTTTTTGGTATATTTCTGCTAAAATCTTTGGTGGAACCTTTGCCAATTTTATTCTATCTACAAAATTCAGGGGATAAAATAGGTATTTGGCAGTAAAGGTAGAGTCATTTGTAAAATGACAAAGCAAACACTTAACCTTCCCCCTGGTCAAAACTGCCTTGAATGCCAAAGTACATCATGAGCATGTTCTTACAGTTAAAAAATACTTCTTCTAAAACTATTTCAGCATTTCTGTGACTTACCGCAGAACGAGACGATATGGCTGCTGTCTTCATGAACAAACTTCCTTGTGACTGCTTCCTCCATGATCTGCTTGACCTGTGATAGACACAGCAGAAGAAAATATGAATATACAGTTTTCTACAGCTTTGCATTAGTGAACATTCCCACGATTGGTGAATCTGCCATGTCTTATGAAGATGAATCCCCTTCACAAGTACTCTCATTAGCGCCATCAAACACTCAAAGCTAAAAAAAACAAACTCTGCAATAAATAACAGGAAGAAGAGTAGGAAGAATGGAGACCGTGACTCATCTCCCCTGACTATAAAGAGGAAAAGTAGAAAATGAGAGTTGCATGCTTGATTTATGTATGAAGCTTTTGCTTGTCGTGACTGTGGATGGTGGATCTACACTGGCATAATGATGATGCCAACCATCCAAGACTTCGATGACAACACATCGACTTAACACACAAGTACACTTCATTTAACATGTACACAATGACATTATCTATACACTATATATAACTACTGGTTAAATATGTTTATATATAATAAATATAACTGTTAAAAGCTATGAGTTACTAATTAATTAGTTGTTTCTAACTAAATTAAACTGCACACATTAATGAAAGGAAAAAGACCCTCAGTCAGATGTGGTGCGTATTTGAGTAATTAAACTCAGGTAAACTGTAATGGACGCATTCAGAATAAAAGGAAATACACAGTCAGTCAGATTCGGAAGATATTTGAGTAACTAAATTCAGGTAAACTCTAATAGACGCGTTCAGAATGAAAGAAAATAGACCCGAAGTCAGATTTGGAGGGTATTTAGGTAAGTAAATTCAGGTAAACTGTTATGGACGTGTTTAGAATGAAAGGAAATACACCCTCACTCAGATTTGGTGGGAATTTGAGAAAGTAAATTTAGGTAAACAGTAATTGAGCACGTTCAGAATCTAGATGAAAGGGTCTGGATGAAAGAAATTAGCCAGCTGATTGGCTTGAGGAAGTGGCTAATAGAAATTTCCTGTTCTGCGCGTTTCCTCTGTTGATACTTTGGATTATGAGATGAAAGCTAGGGCAGGAGTAATGTGAAAGTAACCACAGGTTAAGCAATGTTATACACTTGTTATTTCGGCAGGGCTTTAGCACCCTCCTGTTTGGCCTCAAGGCTTGCCTTATGAAATATTTATGTGCTTCTCATAGTTGCAGAAACTGTCATGAGCTTCTCCTTTGAAGAAAGAGTCAAAGATGACACAGTGTGACGCTCCTCTGTGTTTTTCAGCGTTTCTTTCTTTATTTCTGGTTTACGTCAATCAGAGCAGTGAGTGACATTTCTATAGAGAAACAAGTGCAGGGAGAACATGCATTGATTAAATGATGAATTTGAACTGAAACATTAATGTACAAATCTGATTTAGCTTATTATTTAAGTTTTCTTTAAGATATTGTTTAAAAGACATTGAATTTGTGAAAACTAAAGATTTTTATATCTATACAGTTGTTGTTTTTTCTATTATGTTTAAATACCTCATTTGCACAGATTTCTAGCATAATTTTAATCGTTACTATAATCGTAAAGACATTTAAGCTCCACCTTTGCTAAAACTTCTGGTAGGCTTAGTTTCACTTTTTTCAGTTTCACTGATACAGCCAGTAAGAAGTCTGTTAGCACTGTCATTGGTCACGTGTCAATCCAATTCTAAACACCTAATAGTTTTTTATAAAGTTAAGTCAAGGAACAAAAATAAATAATATCTACTTTAATAGTGAAGAGATTGCGATTGCAAACAGTCTTACGTTTCACATAAAACTAAACAAGGTCGACCGTGATTGGACACTTTCATATGAGTCAAATCATCACTTCAGAATCATTGCAGTTTGTGTGGGTATTTTTGCATTAAATAGTCACAAATTTTCACAAACATTTAAATGTTTTTGGTGTGGAAATTGCATCCAAAATCTCCCTTTTAAATGTAAGCACTTTTAAACACTTTAACAAAACAAGTTCATTTTTTAGGTTTTCCAGGACTTGAATTTCTAAAAGCCAAATTCAAGCACTTTAAGCACCTTGTGCGAACCCTGCTATCATTACACTAGATCATGTTTAAAAAATGTGTAAAAAAAAAAAAATAAATAAATAATGATAATAAGGATGATAATAATAATAATAATAATGCACAACTTACAAATGTGCTATTCAAAATCTTAAAGGAACACTCCTCATTTTTGAAAACAGGCTAAAAAGGTAAACAATTTTACTTTTTAAAATTCATTCAGTCAATTTCCAGGTCTGACGGATGCACTTTTAGCTTAGTTAGCATAGATCACTGAATTACATTACATAAGACCACTATCATCTCACTCAAAAAATATCAAAGTGTTTTAACAAATATAATATACTCTAATTTGGCGTAATAATCAAGGAACTTTGCTGCAGTACCATGGCTGCAGCAGGTGCAATGTTATTATGCAGCGTCTGAAAAACTCGCAACCATTCATAGAGACATTCGTGAGAGCTGATTAAGGACTATTTTCAGGACAATTTTCATTTAATCTAATAATTGTTTAATTATCTATATCTCTAAGTTAATCTTAAAGTGTTCCTGCCAGACCTGGAGATGTAACAGTAGCTGGACACATGACAACCGAGTTAGAGATCCCATTGCAGTTTATTAAAAGAATAGTCTTGCAAGCAATGGTTGAAACAAGAACAAACAGGTGCATACAGAGTAATGCAAAGCATGGTCAATAAACAGGCGAATGGACGGTACAGGTCAAACCCGCCAAGGCAAGGGAAAATTTTTCTTATGCTCACTAAACAGTTTAACAAGCCTCAGCCACGATAGGTGTGTGTGTGGTGTGTATAGTCCATGTAATCAGTCTACAATTAGTGTACAGCTGTGTGTGTGTGTAATCAGAAACTAGTGTGTCTGAGGTGCATGATGGGAGTTGTAGTTCATTAAAGTGGCATATGTGTAGTTCTCCAGCAATCTGCACATGCTAGATCGCTGGTGATTGTGACAGGAGGTCAGTTAAACTTATTAAAAAATATTTAAAAAACTCTACAGCTCTTTATTTTCTTATTTTTTAAAAATTGGTGTTTCTTTAAAACCTGATGACCCAGTATCAATTAGCAGTACTGCTGCAAGATAAAGCATAACCAGTGTGTTAAAATGACCCTGGGTTAAACTGAAATTTGAAAAGCCCATTACTGCTCTCCTAGCCTCTGCTTTAGCGTTCAGACAGTGGGTGTGCTGTGATTCTAATATTTACTCCATGACCTTCTCTTCCATTTCCCGTAACTAATGCAGGAGGACAACACAAGCTCTGCAGAGCAAAACCTGTTGATTTGGGGATGAACCTGATGCCCTGAGAAAGAGTCACGCTCTTTCCTGCTTATCTTTGCCAGAATCTGGATTTCTTTATAAATCACAGAAATACTCTTTATATTTAGATTTGACAACAGGCTCATACAGTACATCCCCTCTTTTTGAGTTCACATTTGTTAAAATCTTATTCAGCATGACTAATTTCTTCTCATTGTCTTATTGGTAACAAACACAGCAGCACAACTGTGTTCTAATCAACTTAACCTCAAGAGTTTAAACACCACATGACTCACCTGACTGCTATAAATATCACATCCTCCATACTATAGAATCACACCTATCCAAACCTTCAGGGAGAGATAAAGGAGGAAACTCTTTTGCTGAGAGACCAAAAAGACACGACAGCATGATTCACAAAGCAGCAGATCAGAAGCGCCGCCATAAAAGCTTGTTATCCTTGGAAAACAGACACTCGCTTTGTGTTACCAAGAACATTATGACACAGCCAAAAACTAAATTTATTGAACAGTCTGCGTGAAAGCTGCTTTTAAGTTTTAACTTCTCTGTCGTGTCTCTTGTACCAAGTAATCTTGTATGACAAAGAGAGAAAACATAAAGAGGTTCACACCTAATGAGAAGTGCAGAACAAAAGTTTGCATAACCAACTATTGATCTTATCCACCCGTGACCTACCCATAGTTAAACGTCATGTAGCCTACTTTTTTGATGACCTGACCACGGATGCGCCTTACAGGGTTTTATGTATCCCCAATATGTAAATGTCAAGAGCCTGACTCCATAAGGCAGGGGTGTCCAAAGGCGGTCCTAGAGGGCTGATGTTCTGCAGATTTTGGCTCCAACTTGCCTCAACACACCTGAAAGGATGTTTTTAGAAAGCCTAGTAAGAGCTTGATTAGCTTGTCCATGTGTGTCTGATTGGGGTTAAATCTAAACTTTGCAGAAAACCGGCCCTTCATGACCAAGTTTGGACACCCCTGATATAAGGTAATGTACACTGCGCACACTCGATTATGTTATGTGTGAATTCGCGAACGCGTGTCAGCCCAAGTTTAACTAATCCTTTAAATGTCCATGCTAAATCAATAATCGATATGCTCTATGGATTTACGAGGTTATCAACAATGTGTGTATATTTTTGGCTTGGAATAGCCTTCTACAAATCTGTTAAAGATTTGTGTGTTTATCCTTGCTACATGCAAAAAATAAAACCTAATTTCTAATTAATCGCACTTTCATGAAAATCAAATTAAAGAAGTATCGGAAACGATACTTGGTATAGAGCTATTAAAATACTCGTATCGGTTTGTAAAAATGTGGTATCGGTTCATCCCTAGTGCCATGTCTGAAAAATTCACAGCACAATGTTTTCTAAACGTACTGTTGGTGCCAGTCTCTGTCTGTCCACCACACTTAACTAGGATTCAGGAATCAAAATCATGCAACAGCACATACATACGGCGGTCTTTCATTAAAGGGATCATCTAAATTTCTTTCAGTCTCACTAGAAAAAATTGTGGCCAATCAAATGCAGCCTGGGGAGTGCAAATTAATGATCCTGTGTGCAACAGTCTGTGTTTTGTTCTGATTGGCCTAATATTCATGGTGTGCCTTTTCATGTACTGACCTCGTATTACTGAACTATGCCTAGTGATATCCAAATTTTCATTATATGGCACTTTTAAGCAAATTTGCAAAACAGAGCGTGCCACTTCATTAAGTAATAGTGTGTCTAACTCTGCCTCCACATAAGACAATCAACACCTGCTTCTACATCATGGTCTGTTTAACGCTGCACCACCACTTTGCACATGTAGATGAGAGCAGCAAATGCAGAAACTAATTGATAAAGCCTTGCTCCTGGTCCCAACAGAGTGAGTCAACTTGTTAAGTTCACTAATGAATTTCAAGACAGCATCAGTAAGAGCTTTAAATGTTTTTTTTCAGGCAGTTTTACAGCAGCTTGTTTACACAATGTGCAATTCAATGCTGTATCTTTATTGGATCGTCACTATTGCTTTGTCAGTTATTACAGATTGTTTACATTTATTCACATTTACATTGTTTGATATGTACTCCATATTTAAAAATTTAAACCTTAGCTACAGCAGCATCTAAAGTGAGTGACAGTTTAAAATGACAGCCACCACTGTGTGTGATGCTGCCATGGGACAAGGGGATTACGAAAATGTGTTTAGGTATAACAGCATTTTGTGATAATGTCATCAGGGGGCATAATGGAATGGGATGTGAAGGGACAGAAATATCTAGTAGCTGTAAATACCCTGCTACTTCAGAATGAAATAAAATAACAAAACAAAGTATTATGATTTCTTCATAAATCATTGAAAACTTGTTAACAAGCTGCTATCATTGTAAACTTGTTCAATTGGATACGGATTCATTTTGTATATGAAGAACCTATAGGGTGTCAAACAAGCAAAGAAATTTGCATTGGTGGACAAGAGTTCTTCGTAAATTTGAGAACTTATCTTAGATGAAAAGTGTTAAAAATCACGTAACAAAATCTACACTACCTGACAAGTCTTGTCGCCTATGCAAGTTTTAGGAACTACAAATAAAAACTTGACTTCAAGTTGATCAATTGGTATCAGAAGTGGATTAAAGGCAAAGGCCTTGCTTATTTTACCAAAATAAAATATGATCATGCCTTGATTTTTAATTATTTAAATAGAACTTTGCTAAGACAAAAGTCTTGTCACTCAACAGAAATAACGTACAGTATAGAATACAAAGTCATGGTGCAGTGGTAAAAGAATCATAACTTATTAATAAAGTCATCTGGAATGGCAAAAAAAAAAAGTTCATGCAGGACTTCCAGAGTTCATCAAGATTATTAGGATTCATCTTTAATGCCTCCTCCTCCATCTTACCCCAGACATGCTCAATAATATTCAAGTCTGGGGACTGGGCTGGCCAATCCTGGAGCACCTTGACCTTCTTTGCTTTCAGAAACTTTGATGTGGAGCCTGAAGTATAAGAAGGAGCGCTATCCTGCTGAAGAATTTCACCTTTCCTGTGGTTTGTCATGTAATGGGCAGCACAAATGTCTTGATATTTAAGACATTTTGATATTCTTTAATATTAGATGGCAACAGAATATCATGTTTTGATATTCTGTTGCCATCCACTCAGCAGATTTCTCGCATACCCCCATACTGAATGTAGCCCCAAACCATGATTTTTCCTTCACAAAACTTGACTGATATCTATGAGAATCTTGAATCCAAGCAGGTTCCAATAGGTCTTCTGCAGTATTTGAGATGATTGGAATCCAGTTCAACAGATGGTTCGTCAGAAAAATCTACCTTCTGCCACTTTTCCAAATGATCAAGTAGAAGTCAAGTTATCATTTGTTGCTCTTAGTATTAGGATAGACGACAAGACTTCCACCACACATATTAGTGTGTTCTAATGAGTACATTGGTTGTTTGTTCCAAGCAGTATGTAGCATATTACTTGCAGAAAGTAGCATATAATTTTTAAATTGAATGCTTTTTGATATAAAAATCATGATTACATTATAAGTGGACCTCGGAGGACAGTACAAAAAAGGCAGTTCATGAACTCTTTAAAATTGTAGCCCAGATTACACAGAATATCTTCATATCATTGAATCACTTTACTGTATTGTGCATCTTTCAGCAAATAGGTCATCTTTCCATTGCTTGAATGAAGTGCTTCATATGGAGAGTTGTAAAAATATAGACTGTAGAAATATAAATATTGATAGCAATTCTCTCTTGCTGATAAGTTTATCCTAAAAAACCTTCTATTTTGTTCATTCTAGAAGTGATTTTTTGCCTGCTTTGTGATGCCTGTTGCGCTGCTAAATTGCTCTAGACACAACAAAGGGCTGAACTTTTCATCTTGTGTATGGGCAACATATTTCATTCGTTATTAACTGCACTTGCTAGTATATGTGCTATAGATGTGAATGCTACAAGAAATTATTCAGCTTCAGTAGTGGTGAAAGAAAGCTGTAGAATCACTTTTCATGCATAAGCAATCATTGCAGACAGTTTGAGACTGCAAACTGTAGAATGAGAGAAAAAAAATCCCTGAATTGAAGAGTTGAGTTGAAGGACATCATGCTGGGCAGCCTCTCTGATGAGCCCTTGAGCGCATCTTTCAGGAGGTTAGAAGTTCATGAAAGCTCTTATCTGTGGCTGACCCGAGGCACAGATAAACTAATCAGATTCTTACAGTAGTTCTCTATTATAGCGATGCACTGGTCAGATGGCTATATAGGGCATTGACCTTTATAATGGATCAGGTATATTGTCCAAATGTATTCATGTGCTAATTCATAAAACTTGCACTCTTTATTTTATGACTATGCAGAGAGTGATTGTTTGCTATTCAAAGTCTTTGACAGTGAGATAAAAAAAAAAAAAAAAAACTCAGCCATACTTTGACACAGTTGATCAAAAGATGGACACAGTTGACAAAAAATTACATTTTTAACAAATGCTGTCCTTTAGAGCTTCCACAAATATATTAGGCAATTGTTTTCAGCACTGATAATGCAAAGGGAAGGTTCTTGAGATCCATATTTGAAATTATTTTCAATAAGCGGTATTTTCAATACTGAAACAAATGCCTGCAGAAAAAATGCCATTAAAAGAAATAGAAAACAATTAACATCCTTTTAAAGGGTTCTATTAAACTGTAACATTTTAACGCATTATAGCTTTTACTGTAATCCAATCAGAACAACAGACATATTTCAATAATAAACCTAAAATCTACCTCAAAGGACAAGTGCATGCAAATAAAGGGATTAAAAATATTCTAAACCAATTAGGAAAGAGTTCTAGTATCGGACAGCAACTCATCTAAATAGATACCCTGACCAGGACTCCAGATATTTTTATAAGCAGCACTGAAGCCGCTTTACTGAAAATCTTTGGAAGCACAACAACAAACTTTAAAGCTTCTTAAATCAACCTGCAATTCAATCATTTCCACATTTATACTGACAGATGCTTTGATAATAAATGGTGCCACCAGCAACTGAGTTGACAGTAATGTACAAGCAGCATGAGATGGGATCCAGATGTATTTCTTTTCATAAAAACAGCACCATCGAAAAATCAAACACCTTCTCTTATTTTATATTTTAGTAGATAATCATGCACAAGCAACCAATACCACAGAAAATAAGAA